>NC_088216.1:89963244-89985742 GCF_036934945.1 Oncorhynchus masou masou
TAGTTCATAAAAAAGGACCGAATTTAACTTGTATCTGTATTCACCCTAAACATGGTATTCACCCTAACTATGGTATTCACCCTAAACATGGTGTTCACCCTAACCATAGTAGTATCAAGATATCAAAAGGTATTCACCCTAACCATGGTGGTATCAAACTGTCAAAAGGTATTCACCCTAACCATGGTGGTATCAAACTGTCAAAACGTATTCACCCTAAACATGGTATTCACCCTAACCATGGTGGTATCAAACTGTCAAAAGGTATTCACCCTAACCATGGTGGTATCAAACTGTCAAAACGTATTCACCCTAAACATGGTATTCACCCTAAACATGGTATTCACCCTAAACATGGTATTCACCCTAAACATGGTATTCACCCTAACCATGGTGGTATCAAACTATCAAAAGGTATTCACCCTAACCATGGTGGTATCAAACTGTCAAAACGTATTCACCCTAACCATGGTGGTATCAAGATATCAAAAGGTATTCACCCTAACCATGGTGGTATCAAACTGTCAAAAGGTATTCACCCTAACCATGGTGGTATCAAACTGTCAAAACGTATTCACCCTAACCATGGTGGTATCAAACTGTCAAAACGTATTCACCCTAACCATGGTGGTATCAAGATATCAAAAGGTATTCACCCTAACCATGGTGGTATCAAACTGTCAAAACGTATTCACCCTAACCATGGTGGTATCAAACTGTCAAAACGTATTCACCCTAAACATGGTATTCACCCTAACTATGGTATTCACCTAAACATGGTGTTCACCCTAACCATAGTAGTATCAAACTATCAAAAGGTATTCACCCTAACCATGGTAGTATCAACCTGTCAAATGCCCTGTGTGATGATAGAGTCACTTGTTGTATTAATACAGAACGACGTCATCATGTAAACATTAGACCTCAGTGCACCTATTCAGCCTCCAGCTATAGATGGCAGCAATGTTGGATCTGTCGTTGAAAATATTCACTTTTGGGATAATTGAACATTAAAACATTCAAATCTATTAGCTATATTCAGTAGTTGTCTCTCCCATGGGGATGGGGGGTGGTTGTGGGAGCTTGGAAACAGACTGAATAATGGTTTTAATTTGTTGATGCACAGTGACAAGATGCACATGGTTGGAGTTTATCATTCCATGGGTCTCTCCTCAGGCAAATTAACACAAATTCTGGTTGAAAACATTTTCAGAAATGTGCAAAAAAACATAAGGCTCTTTTTCTGGCGAGTTTCAATCTGTATTTACCTCCTGCTGTAAAAGCAGGTTCATTTTGACTTTGTGTGCATCATTATTAACAGCTAATAGATAAAGTGACAGGTCATCTTTTTACCAAGTGACATCAGCACACACACACACACACACACATTCAGCCAAAACAGAACACATTAAATGAAATGAAATTAAATTGTATTTGTCACATGCGCTGAATGCAACAGTGAAATGCTGACTTACAAGCCCCTTAACCAACAATGCAGTTTTAAGAAAAATACCTAAAAAATAGAAAATAAATGAAGCTAACAAATAATTAAAGAGCAGCAGTAAATAACAATAGCTAGGCTATATACAGGGGATACCAGTACAGAGTCAATGTGGAGGCTATATACAGGGGATACCAGTACAGAGTCAATGTGGAGGTTATATACAGGGGGTACCGGTACCGAGTCAATGTGGAGGCTATATACAGGGGGTACCAGAACAGAGTCAATGTGGAGGCTATATACAGGCGGTACTGGTACAGAGTCAATGTGGAGGCTATATACAGGGGTACCGGTACAGAGTCAATGTGGAGGCTATATACAGGGTGTTACAGTACAGAGTCAATGTGGAGGCTATATACAGGGTGTTACGGTACAGAGTCAATGTGGAGGCTATATACAGGGTGTTACGGTACAGAGTCAATGTGGAGGCAATATACAGGGGGTCCAATATGTAAGTCGCTCTGTATAAGAGCGTCTGCTAAATGACTTAAATGCAATGTAAATGTACCGGTACAGAGTCAATGTGGAGGCAATATACAGGGGGTACCGGTACAGAGTCAATGTGGAGGCTATATACAGGGGTACCGGTACAGAGTCAATGTGGAGGCTATATACAGGGGGTACCGGTACAGAGTCAATGTGGAGGCTATATACAGGGGCTACCGGTACAGAGCCAATGTGGAGGCTATATACAGGGGGTACCGGTACAGAGTCAATGTGGAGGCTATATACAGGGGGTACCGGTACAGAGTCAATGTGGAGGCTATATACAGGGGGTACCGGTACAGAGTCAATGTGGAGGCTATATGCAGAGTCAATGTTGAGGCTATATACAGGGGGTACCGGTACAGAGTCAATGTGGAGGCTATATACAAGGGGTACCATTACAGAGTCAATGTGGAGGCTATATACAGGGGGTACCGGTACAGAGTCAATGTGGAGGCTATATACAGGCGGTACTGGTACAGAGTCAATGTGGAGGCTATATACAGGGGGTACCGGTACAGAGTCAATGTGGAGGCTATATAAAGGGTGTTACGGTACAGAGTCAATGTGGAGGCTATATACAGGGGGTACCGGTACAGAGTCAATGTGGAGGCTATATACAGGGGGGTACCGGTACAGAGTCAATGTGGAGGCTATATACAGGGGGTACCGGTACAGAGTCAATGTGGAGGCTATATACAGGGGTACCGGTACAGAGCCAATGTGGAGGCTATATACAGGGGGTACCGGTACAGAGTCAATGTGGAGGCTATATACAGGGGGTACCGGGTACAGTGTCAATGTGGAGGCTATATACAGGGGTACCGGTACAGAGCCAATGTGGAGGCTATATACAGGGGGGTACCGGCACAGAGTCAATGTGGAGGCTATATACAGGGGGTACCGGTACAGAGTCAATGTGGAGGCTATATACAGGGTGTTACGGTACAGAGTCAATGTGGAGGCTATATACAGGGGGGTACCGGTACAGAGTCAATGTGGAGGCTATATACAGGGGGTACCGGTACAGAGTCAATGTGGAGTCTATATACAGGGGGTACTGGTACAGAGTCAATGTGGAGGCTATATACAGGGGGTACCGGTACAGAGTCAATGTGGAGTCTATATACAGGGGGGTACCGGTACAGAGTCAATGTGGAGGCTATATACAGGGGGTACCTTTATTCCTTTATTTTAATGTTTTATTTCAGATTATTCTATTGATTGAAGGAGCTACTGTGTATTATGGAGGCTGTGTTACTCTTCTTTTCCACGGTAACACCAGTGTCATACTAGAGTTTACATCCTTATGTTTTACTGGGGAAATTTTGTTCCGTGGCAAGGGCTGGCAGTGTGGACTTGTGAAGAGCAGAATCAACAACCTCTGCACAATCAAAACAGTTGCTTTGTGAGATGGTGTTAATGTTGTTGTTGTTGTTAATGATGGAGAGCTGCTGTACATGGTTGGGGTCCTGAACATTCCGGAGAGCTGCTGTACATGGTTGGGGTCCTGAACATTCCGGAGAGCTGCTGTACATGGTTGGGGTCCTGAACATTCCAGAGAGCTGCTGTACATGGTTGGGGTCCTGAACATTCCAGAGAGCTGCTGTACATGGTTGGGGTCCTGAACATTCCGGAGAGCTGCTGTACATGGTTGGGGTCCTGAACATTCCAGAGAGCTGCTGTACATGGTTGGGGTCCTGAACATTCCGGAGAGCTGCTGTACATGGTTGGGGTCCTGAACATTCCGGAGAGCTGCTGTACATGGTTGGGGTCCTGAACATTCCGGAGAGCTGCTGTACATGGTTGGGGTCCTGAACATTCCGGAGAGCTGCTGTACATGGTTGAGGTCCTGAACATTCCGGAGAGCTGCTGTACATGGTTGGGGTCCTGAACATTCCAGAGAGCTGCTGTACATGGTTGGGGTCCTGAACATTCCGGAGAGCTGCTGTACATGGTTGAGGTCCTGAACATTCCGGAGAGCTGCTGTACATGGTTGGGGTCCTGAACATTCCGGAGAGCTGCTGTACATGGTTGGGGTCCTGAACATTCTGGAGAGCTGTTGTACATGGTTGAGGTCCTGAACATTCCGGAGAGCTGCTGTACATGGTTGAGGTCCTGAACATTCCGGAGAGCTGCTGTACATGGTTGGGGTCCTGAACATTCTGGAGAGCTGCTGTACATGGTTGAGGTCCTGAACATTCCGGAGAGCTGCTGTACATGGTTGAGGTCCTGAACATTCCGGAGAGCGGCTGTACATGGTTGGGGTCCTGAACATTCCGGAGAGCTGCTGTACATGGTTGGGGTCCTGAACATTCCGGAGAGCTGCCAAGCATCCAGACCCAGCAATGGTACAGACACACTTAGAAATCTAACTTGATAGGTACCGATAACTACTGATAGGTACTTAGCACCGTAGGAGGCTGTTCCTTCGCTTGCTAGAACAAAAGACGCCCCTGATGTCTCTCAACCTGTCCAAGATCTTGACTTTGAGCCAATCAGAGAGAATGAACCTCCAAGTGGGTGAGCCTATAGAAGTGACAAAAGTGAAAAAAGAAGGCTCTTTTCTCAGTGTAAATCATCCCCTTTTCATTTTATTAAAATGTTAACTTTATTTAACTAGGCAAGTCAGTTAAGTCCCTACGGGACTCCCAATCACAGCCTGACGTGAAATAGCCTGGATTCGAACCAGGGACTGTAGTGACGCCTCTTGCACTGAGATGCAGTGCCTTAGACTTCGCGCCACTCGGGAGAAATTCATGAAAATTTGCTATTACAATAAAGCTGCAAATATAAGTATTATGTTTTTAAATCTTTTTCCGGAGTCATCACAGAGGACTCGACGTGGACCAACAACAGCACCACTTTTGTCAAGAGGGTGTAACAGCGTCTCTACTTCCTAAGGTGTCTGATGAATTTAAGCATGTCACCCTGGGTTCTCACCAAATACTGCACCATTGAGAGCGCCCCGACGGGTTGCATCAAGGCCTGGTACGAGAATTATTCCATCCATGACTGCAAGGCCTTCCAGTGGGTGGTGGAAACGACCCGTACATTACTGTGACCGTGCTCCCAATCATTTCAGGACATCAACTCGAAAAAAGTGCCCGAGGAAGGTATGCAGAATCATTAAAACGTCTTATGGCTGCAGGAGCAGTATTGAGTAGCTTGGATGAAAAGGTGCCCAGAGTAAACAGCCAGCTCCTCAGTCCCAGTTGCTAATATATGCATATCATTATTAGTATTGGATAGGAAACATTCTGAAGTTTCTATTTTTTTAGAATGATGTCTGTGAGTCTAACAGAACTCATATGGCAGGCAAAAACCTGAGAAGAAATCCAAACAGGAACTGGGAAATCTGAGGTTGGTCAATATTCAACCCAGCCCCTGTTGATTACACAGTGGGATATTGGTTATGTTGCACTTCCTAAGGCCACTAGATGTCAACCGTCTTTGGAACTTTGTCTGAGGATTCTACTGTGAGGTAGGGGCTCATAAGGGCTGTCTGAGGATTCTACTGTGAGGTAGGGGCTCATAAGGGCTGTCTGAGGATTCTACTGTGAGGTGGGGGCTCATAAGGGCTGTCTGAGGATTCTACTGTGAGGTAGGGGCTCATAAGGGCTGTCTGAGGATTCTACTGTGAGGTGGGGGCTCATAAGGGCTGTCTGAGGATTCTACTGTGAGGTAGGGGCTCATAAGGGCTGTCTGAGGATTCTACTGTGAAGTGGGGGCTCATAAGGGCTGTCTGAGGATTCTACTGTGAGGTGGGGGCTCATAAGGGCTGTTTGGGGATTCTACTGTGAAGTGGGGGCTCATAAGGGCTTTTTTGAGCCAGAGGTCTGGCAGATTGCCACAGGCTCTGAAGAGCGGTCACGAGAGAGTTAGCTCTCTTTCCATTGCTTTTCTACAGACATAGGAATTCTCTGGTTGGAATATTATTGAAGTTTTATGCTAAAAACATCCTACAGATTGATTACATACATCGTTTGACATGTTTCTACGGACAGTAATGGACATTTTGTCTGCAACTACGGCACGCGCTTCATGACTTTGGATTTGTTTACCAAACGTGCTAATAAAAGTAGCTCTTTGGACATAAATGATGGACATTATTGAACTAAATCAAATCTTTACTGTGGAACTGGGATTCCTGGAAGTGCATTCTAATAAAGATCATCAAAGTTAAGTGAATATTTAAAATGCTATTTCTGAGTAATGTTGACAACCCAATATGGCGGGTATCTTTTTGGCTGCTTTTGTTGTCTGAGCGCCGTACTCAGATTATTGCATGGTTTGCTTTTTCCCCCAAAGTTAAAAATAAATCTGACACAGCGGTTGCATTAAGGAGAAGTGTATGTATATTTCCATGTCTAACTCTTGTATTTTCATCCACATTTATAATGAGTATTACTGTAAAATGATGTGGCTCTCTGCAAAATCACCGGATGTTTTTGGAACTAGTGAACATAATGCGCCAATGTATACTTAGATTTTTTTATATAGATTTGAACTTTATCAAACAAAACATATATGTATTGTATATCATGAAGTCTTATGAGTGTCATCTGATGAAGATCATCAAAGGTTAGTGATTCATTTTAGGTAGGTATGAGTAAATTGACTAGACAACAGCGTAGATAATAAACAGTAACAGTAGTATACTGTAGGTAGGGGTAAAGGATAGATAATAGACAGTAACAGCAGTATACTGTAGGTAGGGGTAATGGATAGATAATAGACAGTAACAGCAGTATACTGTAGGTAGGGGTAAATGATAGATAATAGACAGTAACAGCAGTATACTATAGGTAGGGGTAAAGGATAGATAATAGACAGTAACAGCAGTATACTGTAGGTAGGGGTAAAGGATAGATAATAGACAGTAACAGCAGTATACTGTAGGTAGGGGTAAAGGATAGATAAGACAGTAACAGCAGTATACTGTAGGTAGGGGTAAGGGATAGATAATAGACAGTAACAGCAGTATACTGTAGGTAGGGGTAAAGGATAGATAATAGACAGTAACAGCAGTATACTGTAGGTAGGGGTAAAGGATAGATAATAGACAGTAACAGCAGTATACTATAGGTAGGGGTAAAGGATAGATAATAGACAGTAACAGCAGTATACTGTAGGTAGGGGTAAGGGATAGATAATAGACAGTAACAGCAGTATACTATAGGTAGGGGTAAAGGATAGATAATAGACAGTAACAGCAGTATACTGTAGGTAGGGGTAAAGGGTAGATAATAGACAGTAACAGCAGTATACTGTAGGTAGGGGTAATGGATAGATAATAGACAGTAACAGCAGTATACTGTAGGGGTAAAGGATAGATAATAGACAGTAACAGCAGTATACTGTAGTTAGGGGTAAAGGATAGATAATAGATAGTAACAGCAGTATACTGTAGGTAGGGGTAAAGGATAGATAATAGACAGTAACAGCAGTATACTGTAGGTAGGGGTAAAGGATAGATAATAGACAGTAACAGCAGTATACTGTAGGTAGGGGTAGAGGATAGATAATAGACAGTAACAGCAGTATACTGTAGGTAGGGGTAAAGAATAGATAATAGACAGTAACAGCAGTATACTGTAGGTAGGGGTAAAGGATAGATAATAGACAGTAACAGCAGTATACTGTAGGTAGGGGTAAAGGATAGATAATAGACAGTAACAGCAGTATACTGTAGGTAGGGGTAAAGGATAGATAATAGACAGTAACAGCAGTATACTGTAGGTAGGGGTAAAGGATAGATAATAGACAGTAACAGCAGTATACTATAGGTAGGGGTAAAGGGTAGATAATAGACAGTAACAGCAGTATACTGTAGGTAGGGGTAATGGATAGATAATAGACAGTAACAGCAGTATACTGTAGGGGTAAAGGATAGATAATGGACAGTAGCAGCAGTATACTGTAGGGGTAAAGGATAGATATACAGTAACAGCAGTATACTGTAGGTAGGGGTAAAGGATAGATAATAGACAGTAACAGCAGTATACTGTAGGTAGGGGTAAAGGATAGATAATAGACAGTAACAGCAGTATACTGTAGGTAGGGGTAAAGGATAGATAATAGACAAAACAGCAGTATACTGTAGGTAGGGGTAAAGGATAGATAATAGACAGTAACAGCAGTATACTGTAGGTAGGGGTAAAGGATAGATAATAGACAGTAACAGCAGTATACTGTAGGTAGGGGTAAAGGATAGATAATAGACAAAACAGCAGTATACTGTAGGTAGGGGTAAAGGATAGATAATAGACAGTAACAGCAGTATACTATAGGTAGGGGTAAAGGGTAGATAATAGACAGTAACAGCAGTATACTGTAGGTAGGGGTAATGGATAGATAATAGACAGTAACAGCAGTATACTGTAGGGGTAAAGGATAGATAATATACAGTAACATCAGTATACTGTAGGTAGGGGTAAAGGATAGATAATAGACAGTAACAGCAGTATACTCTAGGTAGGGGTAAAGGATAGATAATAGACAGTAACAGCAGTATACTGTAGGTAGGGGTAAAGGATAGATAATAGACAGTAACAGCAGTATACTGTAGGTTGGGGTAAAGGATAGATAACAGACAGTAACAGCAGTATACTCTAGGTAGGGGTAAAGGATAGATAATAGACAGTAACAGCAGTATACTGTAGGTAGGGGTAAAGGATAGATAATAGACAGTAACAGCAGTATACTGTAGGTAGGGGTAAAGGATAGATAATAGACAGTAACAGCAGGATACTGTAGGTAGGGGTAAAGGATAGATAATAGACAGTAACAGCAGTATACTGTAGGTAGGGGTAAAGGATAGATAATAGACAGTAACAGTAGTATACTGTAGGTAGGGGTAAAGGATAGATAATAGACAGTAACAGCAGTATACTGTAGGTAGGGGTAAAGGATAGATAATAGACAGTAACAGCAGTATACTGTAGGTAGGGGTAAAGGATAGATAATAGACAGTAACAGCAGTATACTGTAGGTAGGGGTAAAGGATAGATAATAGACAGTAACAGCAGTATACTGTAGGTAGGGGTAAAGGATAGATAATAGACAGTAACAGCAGTATACTGTAGGTAGGGGTAAAGGATAGATAATAGACAGTAACAGCAGTATACTGTAGGTAGGGGTAAAGGATAGATAATAGACAGTAACAGCAGTATACTGTAGGTAGGGGTAAAGGATAGATATAGACAGTAACAGCAGTATACTGTAGGGGTAAAGGATAGATAATAGACAGTAACAGCAGTATACTGTAGGGGTAAAGGATAGATATACAGTAACAGCAGTATACTGTAGGTAGGGGTAAAGGATAGATAATAGACAGTAACAGCAGTATACTGTAGGTAGGGGTAAAGGATAGATAATAGACAGTAACAGCAGTATACTGTAGGTAGGGGTAAATGATAGATAATAGACAGTAACAGCAGTATACTGTAGGTAGGGGTAAAGGATAGATAATAGACAGTAACAGCAGTATACTGTAGGTAGGGGTAAAGGATAGATAATAGACAGTAACAGCAGTATACTGTAGGTAGGGGTAAAGGATATGTGATGAGTCAAAAGAGATGAGTGCTAAAAGTGTCAATGCAGATATTCCGGGTAGCTTTTGGTTAAAATGACTTTAAAACTATTTATCCGTGTTTTTAGCTTGTGGGTAGAAGCTGTTCAGGGTCCTTTTGGTTCCAGACTTGCTGTGGTTTACTGATCCGACTTTCTGGGGGATATTTTAGTCCAGACTGAAAGACCCCAAGCTTCCGGAAGGTTCTGCTCATGTGCACGTGTAATATTATCTACTTTACGCTCAAGTTAGATCATAGTTGGATCAAGTTGATTCCAGATCTCACATAAAGATCACAGTATTATACATAACAGAACTGAATGTCATAGCATAACGGTACCGTAAGACAAATAAACACCACCGCATTCGATCTTGAAAGTATATTTCTACAACTTTTACTGGGGAGGACAACTGCCTCCACTCATTAGAGCCACAGACGTTGAAGGCCGACCGCGGTAAATTGTTAGCAGAAACAGGATCCCTCATTACAATGAATGTAAAAATGTCAATGTTTGTGGTACATTTTCATGTAATTATTTTTTATTTTTTTTCAAAAGACAATCATGGTATCAATATTTGCTTCTAAATTACAACGGATGTTTTTCCTTGAACTAATTATTTTAGAATCACACACGGAAGTTGTAAGGACAATGTCTCCATGACACGCAAAATATCGGGAAATATCACATTTACATAAGTATTAAGACTCTTTGCTATGAGACTGAAATGTATCGTCTCAGGTGTATCCTGTTTCCAATGATCATCCGTGAGATGATTGTGCAACTTGATTGGAGCCCACCTGTCGTAAATTCAATTGCCACTCCACGTAGTTGACGCTGACTTTTAGGCTTCACAGTAGAAGCCTTATCCACCCTGATTGTGAATCAGAGCCTGTTAAGCCAACAGAGTGTCGAAAATGGCACCCTATTCTATACACTGCACTACTTTTGACCAGATTCCTTATAGGGAATATAGTGCTATTTATGACACATCATGGGAGAGGTTTATTTCTCGCTAGAGGACGGGTGTACACGTGTCACACTGATGTTTCTATCTGGAGAGATTCATTCTGTCTTTTGTCTGACCTGCAGAATGAAAATGGCTTCCGCCCTGAGCATCAGATATGTGACGTTGCTTGAGCCACAAAAATAAAATAGAAAAAGGGTCAGCGGTGACAGGTTTAGGACACTCACACGCCATCACTGGCATTGTGCTCAGCTCTGTAAGGATAGACTAAAACTCAGCTCTGTAAGAAGAGATTAAAACTCAGCTCTGTAAGAAGAGACTAAAACTCAGCTCTGTAAGAATAGACTAAAACTCAGCTCTGTAAGAAGACTAAAACTCAGCTCTGTAAGAAGAGACTAAAACTCAGCTCTGCTCTGCCTCAGCCCTGTCTCTGTTCTGTCTCTGCTCTACTTCAGCCCTGTCTCTGCTCTACTTCAGCCCTGCTTCTGCTCTACTTCAGCCCTGCCTCTGCTCCACTTCAGCCCTGCCTCTGCTCTGCCTCAGCCCTGCCTCTGCTCTGCCTCAGCCCTGCCTCTGCTCCACTTCAGCCCTGCCTCTGCTCTGCCTCAGCCCTGCCTCTGCTCTGCCTCAGCCCTGCCTCTGCTCTGCCTCAGCCCTGCCTCTGCTCTGCCTCAGCCCTGCCTCTGCTCCACTTCAGCCCTGCCTCTGCTCTGCCTCAGCCCTGCCTCTGCTCTGCCTCAGCCCTGCCTCTGCTCTGCCTCAGCCCTGCCTCTGCTCTGCCTCAGCCCTGCCTCTGCTCTGCCTCAGCCCTGCCTCTGCTCTGCCTCAGCCCTGCCTCTGCTCTGCCTCAGCCCTGCCTCTGCTCCACTTCAGCCCTGCCTCTGCTCCACTTCAGCCCTGCCTCTGCTCTGCCTCAGCCCTGCCTCTGCTCTGCCTCAGCCCTGCCTCTGCTCTGCCTCAGCCCTGCCTCTGCTCCACTTCAGCCCTGCCTCTGCTCTGCCTCAGCCCTGCCTCTGCTCTGCCTCAGCCCTGCCTCTGCTCTGCCTCAGCCCTGCCTCTGCTCTGCCTCAGCCCTGCCTCTGCTCTGCCTCAGCCCTGCCTCTGCTCTGCCTCAGCCCTGCCTCTGCTCCACTTCAGCCCTGCCTCTGCTCCACTTCAGCCCTGCCTCTGCTCTGCCTCAGCCCTGCCTCTGCTCTGCCTCAGCCCTGCCTCTGCTCTGCCTCAGCCCTGCCTCTGCTCTGCCTCAGCCCTGCCTCTGCTCTGCCTCAGCCCTGCCTCTGCTCTGCCTCAGCCCTGCCTCTGCTCCACTTCAGCCCTGCCTCTGCTCCACTTCAGCCCTGCCTCTGCTCTGCCTCAGCCCTGCCTCTGCTCTGCCTCAGCCCTGCCTCTGCTCTGCCTCAGCCCTGCCTCTGCTCCACTTCAGCCCTGTCTCTGTTCTACTTCAGCCCTGCCTCTGCTCTGCCTCAGCCATGCCTCTGTTCTACTTCAGCCCTGCCTCTGCTCTACTTCAGCCCTGCCTCTGCTCTGCCTCAGCCATGCCTCTGCTCTGCCTCAGTACTGCCTCAGCTCAGAGGACATAAAGAGCTAGCAGACATAACCAGCCTGGAGGCTGTACACTTCACTGGATTTAAAATGGGGGGAGAAAGGAGGGAGTGGGGAGGATATATATTTTATTTCTGCTCTATCTGGTTAGTTTGATTAGAAGTACCTCAGAGGGAAGCCATTACTGAAGTGTTGCACATGACAAACGCCAAAATAAATTCAAAACCGACACATCTTGGTGTTGATGACCCTGTCTGTGGCAATATCTTCTCTTCTTTTGCCATGACCAGAGGTAGAATTCAGTATACGGTAAAATTAAACATTTGAAATCTAAAGTATTACATTTCCTCCATTTTTTAAATCGTTGGAATTACATGTAATTGTATTGAAATAATTTCAGACAGAAGTTCAGAGGTTATCATATTAATTTGTTGAGAATACAATACTGTAATAGTCTACATAAATAACAAGGGGATGTGCTCTCCACTGGCTCGCTGCTGCCAAACTTGATCTTCTAATAAAGCTTTGATGATAAACATACATTTCAAAGTGGTCATCATGAGCGAAACCCTTTACCGATTGTCTAGACAACTTGGCGAATGTATTGAGCAGGACAATCAAATCAAATCAAATTGAGAAAAACACAGTTTTTTTAATGTTTCAAAATACGAGGTTTATAGGCACAACAAGCACATCCCTCTTGTTCTGTGCGTCACGGCTGGAACGGATGCAATTCTATCGTCAAAATCAACGCCACAACCAATAGCATTTTACCGCTAAGACCAGCTTTGGGTTGGTCGTAAACATCCCCATGTACTGAAATTGCCACGTTTTGGCACACGTTTTTAAGGACAAACCTTCGATATTGCCACCCCCTCCCACCTCAGAGCGAACTCATATAAGACATGCAAATGACCAATCCTGGTGCTAGGGTTTGAACATAAGAATGGTGCCAGCTAGGGCCTCCCAGGTGGCGCAGTGGTCTAGGGCCTCCTGGGTGGTGCAGTGGTCTAGGGCCTCCTGGGTGGTGCCGGCTAGGGCCTCCCGGGTGGCGCAGTGGTCTAGGGCCTCCTGGGTGGTACAGTGGTCTAGGGCCTCCTGGGTGGCGCAGTGGTCTAGGGCCTCCTGGGTGGTGCAGTGGTCTAGGGCATCGCAGCACTAGCTGTGCCACCAGAGACTCTGGGTTAGCGCCCAGGCTCTGTCGAAGCCGGCCGCAACTGGGAGGTCCGTGGGGCGACGCACAATTGGCCTAGCGTTGTCCGGGTTTCGGCGGGTTTGACCGGTAGGGATATCCTTGTCTCATCGAGCACCAGCGACTCCGGTGGCGGGCCGGGCGCAGTGCACACTGACCAAGGTCGCCAGGTGCACGGTGTTTCCTCAGACACATTGGTGCAGCTGGCTTCCAGGTTACATGCGCCCTGTGTTAAGAAGCAGTGCGACTTGGTTGGGAAGTGTTTCGGAGGACGCATGGCTCTCGACCTTCGCCTCTCCCGAGCCGTACGGGAGTTGTAGCGATGAGACAAGATAGTAATTACTAACGATTGGACACCACGAATTTGGGGAGAAAAGGGGGTAAAAAAAAAGATTTAAAAGATGGTGCTTTAACAGATCAACTGTGCGTTAGATATTTGCCTTGGCTTTAATGCCAGTTGAAAATGGATCACGACACCGCAGCCCTGCTTTGCTTATTTACAATCCAGAAGAGAGAACAGAACTGCTGAAACTAGTAGCATGGCATCATGGATCATCAGTCATCAGTCCTCTGTCATTTCTCCCCCCAGCTTCTTTAACTTTATAAAGGGGCCGTGAATTCATTCTTAAGGCTTCGTGTGTCCAAATGCACTAAATGCTAAGGTTTGAATAGCTATCTGCAGTTCTTTTCACATCTCCTGGCCTCGAGAAGGTCTGCTATTATTCTGCTTCAGAGAGAAGGGACTTGGGGCTAAGGATGAACTATACTGCGGAAGGATTACTTAAGGACTGTTATTTTTTAAAAATGAGTTGCGTAAGAATCTGATATTTCCTATACATATGTTTTGACCGTGTTTCAAGTCAATCGATTGTCGACGTAAATACAGGGTCTAAACAGGTAGAGGACAGTGTGCTGGTCTAAACAGGTAGAGGACAGTGTGATGGTCTATGCAGGTAGAGGACAGTGTGATGGTCTAAGCAGGTAGAGGACAGTGTGATGGTCTAAACAGGTAGAGGACAGTGTGATGGTCTAAACAGGTAGAGGACAGTGTGATGGTCTAAACAGGTAGAGGACAGTGTGATGGTCTAAGCAGGTAGAGGACAGTGTGCTGGTCTAAACAGGTAGAGGACAGTGTGATGGTCTAAGCAGGTAGAGGACAGTGTGATGGTCTAAGCAGGTAGAGGACAGTGTGATGGTCTAAACAGGTAGAGGACAGTGTGATGGTCTAAGCAGGTAGAGGACAGTGTGATGGTCTAAGCAGGTAGAGGGCAGTGTGCTGGTCTAAACAGGTAGAGGACAGTGTGATGGTCTAAGCAGGTAGAGGACAGTGTGATGGTCTAAACAGGTAAAGGACAGTGTGATGGTCTAAGCAGGTAGAGGAAAGTGTGATGGTCTAAGCAGGTAGAGGAAAGTGTGATGGTCTAAGCAGGTAGAGGACAGTGTGATGGTCTAAACAGGTAGAGGACAGTGTGATGGTCTAAACAGGTAGAGGACAGTGTGATGGTCTAAGCAGGTAGAGGACAGTGTGATGGTCTAAACAGGTAGAGGAAAGTGTGATGGTCTAAGCAGGTAGAGGAAAGTGTGATGGTCTAAGCAGGTAGAGGACAGTGTGATGGTCTAAACAGGTAGAGGACAGTGTGATGGTCTAAACAGGTAGAGGAAAGTGTGATGGTCTAAGCAGGTAGAGGACAGTGTGATGGTCTAAACAGGTAGAGGACAGTGTGATGGTCTAAACAGGTAGAGGACAGTGTGATGGTCTAAACAGGTAGAGGACAGTGTGATGGTCTAAGCAGGTAGAGGACAGTGTGATGGTCTAAACAGGTAGAGGACAGTATGATGATCTAAACAGAGAACAGTGTGATTAAAAAAATATATAAAATATATATTTATTTCACCTTTATTTAACCAGGTAGGCTAGTTGAGAACAAGTTGACATTTGCAACTGCGACCTGGCCAAGATAAAGCATAGCAGTGTGAACAGACAACACAGAGTTACACATGGAGTAAACAATTAACAAGTCAATAACACAGTAGAAAAAAAGAGAGTGTATATACATTGTGTGCAAAAGGCATGAGGATGCAGGGGAATAATTACAATTTTGCAGATTAACACTGGAGTGATAAATGATCAGATGGTCATGTACAGGTAGAGATATTGGTGTGCAAAAAGCAGAAAAGTAAATAAATATAAACAGTATGGGGATGAGGTAGGTAAAATTGGGTGGGCTATTTACCAATTGACAGCTGTACAGCTGCAGCGATTGGTTAGCTGCTCAGTCACCACCGATAAATCTATGATTATCAAAAACTTCAACAAGCATTTCTCAACGGCTGGCCATGCCTTCCGCCTGGCTACTCCAACCTCGGCCAACAGCTCCGCCCCCACCGCAGCTTCTCGCCCAAGCCCTTCCAGGTTCTCCTTTACCCAAATCCAGATAGCAGATGTTCTGAAAGAGCTGCAAAACCTGGACCCGTACAAATCAGCTGGGCTTGACAATCTGGACCCTCTATTTCTGAAACTATCCACCGCCATTGTCGCAACCCCTATTACCAGCCTGTTCAACCTCTCTTTCATATCGTCTGAGATCCCCAAGGATTGGAAAGCTGCCGCAGTCATCCCCCTCTTCAAAGGGGGAGACACCCTGGACCCAAACTGTTACAGACCTATATCCATCCTGCCCTGCCTATCTAAGGTCTTCGAAAGACAAGTCAACAAACAGGTCACTGACCATCTCGAATCCCACCGTACCTTCTCCGCTGTGCAATCTGGTTTCCGAGCCGGTCACGGGTGCACCTCAGCCACACTCAAAGTACTAAGCGATATCATAACCGCCATCGATAAAAGACAGTACTGTGCAGCCGTCTTCATCGACCTTGCCAAGGCTTTCGACTCTGTCAATCACCATATTCTTATCGGCAGACTCAGTAGCCTCGGTTTTCGGATGACTGCCTTGCCTGGTTCACCAATTACTTTGCAGACAGAGTTCAGTGTGTCAAATCGGAGGGCATGCTGTCCGGTCCTCTGGCAGTCTCTATGGGGTGCCACATGGTTCAATTCTCGGGCCGACTCTTTTCTCTGTATATATCAATGATGTTGCTCTTGCTGCGGGCGATTCCCTGATCCACCTCTACGCAGACGACACCATTCTATATACTTCCGGCCCGTCCTTGGACACTGTGCTATCTAACCTCCAAACGAGCTTCAATGCCATACAACACTCCTTCCGTGGCCTCCAACTGCTCTTAAACGCTAGTAAAACCAAATGCATGCTTTTCAACCGATCGCTGCCTGCACCCGCATGCCCGACGAGCATCACCACCCTGGACGGTTCCGACCTTGAATATGTGGACACCTATAAGTACCTAGGTGTCTGGCTAGACTGTAAACTCTCCTTCCAGACTCATATCAAACATCTCCAATCGAAAATCAAATCAAGAGTCGGCTTTCTATTCCGCAACAAAACCTCCTTCACTCACGCCGCCAAACTTACCCTAGTAAAACTGACTATCCTACCGATCCTCGACTTCGGCGATGTCATCTACAAAATTGCCTCCAACACTCTACTCAGCAAACTGGATGCAGTTTATCACAGTGCCATCCGTTTTGTCACTAAAGCACCTTATACCACCCACCACTGCGACTTGTATGCTCTAGTCGGCTGGCCCTCGCTACATATTCGTCGCCAGACCCACTGGCTCCAGGTCATTTACAAATCCATGCTAGGTAAAGCTCCGCCTTATCTCAGTTCACTGGTCACGATGGCAACACCCATCCGTAGCACGCGCTCCAGCAGGTGTATCTCACTGATCATCCCTAAAGCCAACACCTCAGTTGGCCGCCTTTCGTTCCAGTACTCTGCTGCCTGTGACTGGAACGAATTGCAAAAATCCCTGAAGTTGGAGACTTTTATTGGAGACTGCAGTGGGCAGCTGGGAGGAGGTGCTCTTGTTCTCCATGGACTTCACAGTGTCCCAGAACTTTTTGGAGTTGAAGTGATGGTCTAAGCAGGTAGAGGACAGTATGATGGTCTATGTAGAGGACAGGGTGATGGTCTAAACGGGTAGAGGACAGTGTGATGTTCTAAGCAGATAGAGGACAGTGTGATGGGTTGGTCATCAAAGCTTTGATTAGATTGATGTCATTCTAAGTTATAAAAAAAACATGTCTCACAGAAAATGTTGTTATTAAAAGTTGTGTCATTGTAAGGGCTTGATTTAGTCCGGATGTTCAGCGCTATAGATGTCTTCAAGGATGTCGCCATGACCAACTGAGAAATAGACAAAACCTCCAGGGGACCATGACAACGTCTTGACCAATCGACATCTAGACAAAACCTCCAGGACCATGACAACGTCTTGACCAATTGGCATCTAGACAAAACCTCCAGGGGACCATGACAACGTCTTGACCAATCGGCATCTAGACAAAACCTCCAGGGGACCATGACAATGTCTTGACCAATCGGCATCTAGACAAAACCTCCAGGGGACCATGACAACGTCTTGACCAATCGACATCTAGACAAAACCTCCAGGGGATCATGACAACGTTCCTGACCAACCGAAAACTAGACTAAACCTCCAGGGGACCATGATAATGGTCCTGCTAACATACAGAGAACCTAACAAAAGGTGCATATGCATATTCTTGGTACCATTTGTAAGGATAATGTAACACATTAGATCTGGTAAAAGATAATACAAAGAAAAATAAATGTGTTTTTGTATTTCTTTTGTACCATCAAGCAAAAGGCCATAATGTATTATTCCAGCCCAGGTAAAACTTTAGATTTTGGCCACTAGATGGCAGCAGTGTATGTGCAAAGTTTTAGACTGATCCAATGAACCATTGCATTTCTGTTAACATTTTTGTATCAAGACTACCCAAATGTGTCTAATTAGTTTATTAATATTGTTTCATGTTCAAAACTGTGCACTCTCCTCAAACAATAACATGGTATTCTTTCAATGTAAAAGCTACTGTAAATTGGACAGTGCAGTTAGCTTAAATTCTTGTTAATCTTTCTGCCAATATCAGATATGTCTATGTCCTGGGAAATGTTCTTGTTACTTACAACCTCATGCTAATCGCATTAGGCTATGTTATCTCAACTTCCCGAGGGGGACCCATGGGAAGAAGTGGAGAAGAAGTTTAACACACAGACCATCATAGATGAACCAAAAATGAACACACAGACCAGCATAGATTGACACACAGACCACCATAGATTCATTCAATGTCTTGATTTATGAGGCCTATGTTAGCTCTACAAACACCCCATCAATCCCAGATGATCCTAATGGACATGGACATGCGTAGAAATGGAAATTGTGCACAATTGTGTCAGTGGAGGCACGGGAGGACCATCCTCCTCAGTGAATTTCATAAAAATAAAAATATTGAAAAATTGAAAAAAAGTGATCCTTTTTAAATAAAATTATTCACATCACCTAAATAAATGAATGAATTGATTAAAATACTGTTTTGCTGTAGCCTCAACAGCACTCTGTAGGTGCATGGTACCATGGTGTAGCCGGAGGACAGCTGGCTACCATCCTCCTCTGTGTACATTGACTTCAAAACAAAACCTAGGAGGCTCTTGGTTCTCACCCCCTTCCATGGACTTACACAGTAATTATGACAACTTCCCGGAGGACTTCCTCCAACCTATCAAAGCTCTTGCAGTACGAACTGACATGTTGTCCAACCAATAAAATGATCAGAGAATGAATCTAGTACTGAAGCATAAGCTACAGCTAGCTAGCACTGCAGTGCATAACATGTGGTGAGAAGTTGACTCAAAAGAGAGAAAGACAATATTTGAACGCTTTGGAACAAATTAATTAAAAAAACAAGGGAATGAGAAGTGAGAGAGAGAGAGAGAGAGAGAGAGAGAGAGGGGGACAGAGAGGGAGAGCTTGAAGGAACAAGTTATATTTTGTGTGTACACTAACGTTCAAAAGTTTGGGGTCCCTTAGAAATGTCCTTCTTTTTGAAACAAAAAAGCAAATTTTTTTGTCCATTAAAATAACATAGAATTGATCAGAAATACAGTGTAGATATTGTTCATGTTGAAAAGGAATGTTATAGCTGGAAATGGCAGATTTTTTGGGAATATCTACTAGAGTGTCTTCCTTCTGGCCACTCTACCAAAAATGCCTGATTGGCTGAGTGCTGCAGAGATGGTGGTCCTCCTGGAATGTTCTCCCATCTCCACAGAGGAACTCTGGAGCTCTGTCAGCGTGACCATTGGGTTCTTGGTCACCTCCCTGACCAAGGCCCTTCTCCCCTGATTGCTCTGTTTGGCCAGGCAGCCAGCTCCAGGAAGAGTCTTGGTGGTTCCAAACGCCTTCCATTTAAGAATGATGGAGGCCACTGTGTTCTTGGGAACCCTTCCCCAGATCTGTGCCTCGACACAATCCTGTCTTGGAGATCCTTCAACCTTATGGCTTGGTTTTTGCTCTGACATGCATTGTCAAATGTGGGACCTTATACAGGTCATTTGAATTTACCACAGGTGGACTCATCTCAAGGATGATCAATGGAAACAGGATGCAACTGAGCTGAGTTTCGAGTCTCATAGCAAAGGGTCTGAATACTTATGGAAGTAAGTTATTTCTATTTTTTTAAATAAGCTGTACATTATACATATATATAATATTTTTATATAGATACATATCTATTTTTTTTTAATTATGCAAAAAAATTATAACCTGTTTTCACATTGTCATTATGGGGTATTGTGATGTTATTATGGGGGGTATTGTGATGTCACCAAAAGGCCTCCTGCGGTGACGATGCTGGGCCAATTGTGCACCTCCCTATTGGGACTCCCAATCACAGCCGGGTTGTGATACAGCCTGGAATAGAACCAGGGCCTGTAGTGGCACCTCAAGCACTGAGATGCAGTGCCTTAGACCGCTGCGCTACTCGGCAAAACCTGAAAGTTAATTGGCACACATCGGGTACAGTATATGCTGTCGGTTCCATTCTTTCTACATTTCACATGAACCTCAGTGTGTGATATGACATGGCTCCAGCATACACTACATATACAAAAGTATAGGGACACAATTAGTGAATTTTGTATTTTTCAGCCACACTCGTTGCTGACAGGTGTATAAAATCAATACACAGCCATGCAATCTCCAAAGACAAACATTGGCAGTAGAACGGTCTTACTGAAGTGACTTCTGTCACCTGTCCAACAAGTCAGTTCATCAAATTTCTGCTCTGTTAGAGCCATTGGACTGTGAAGTGTAAACATCTAGGAGCAACAACGGCTCAGCCGTGAAGTGGTAGGCCACACAAGCTCACAGAATGGGATGTGTTGCACACTGTACCTTTTCAAGTGTTACGGGATTCTTCTGTTGAAGGAGAGGCAGACCAATACGCAGCGTGGTTGAAGTGCCTGGTTTTTTATTAAGAAAAACTATACATGAACAAACTACAACACAATACATTTGAAACCTAAACCAGTCCCATGTGGTACAAACACTGACACAGGATACAATCACCCACAAAACCCAACACCAAACAGGCTCCCTAAATATGGTTCCCAATCAGAGACAATGACTAACACCTGCCTGTAATTGAGAACCATATCAGGCCAAACACAGAAACAGACAAACTAGACACACAACATAGAATGCCCACTCAGCTCACACCCTGACCAAACAAAACATAGCAAACTATGGTCAGGTGTGACATCAAGGTTCCATGGGACATGGGTTCCATCTCCCAGAGGTCTGTTCTCTCTGTTCTCCGAGTTCTCTCTGTTCTTGTCACACCCTGATCTATTTAACATGTCTTTGTGCTTGTATCCACCCCCCTCTAGGGGTTGCCCATCTTCCCCATTATCCCTGGGGCATTGTTCTCTGTTTGTCTGTTGCCAGTTCATCTTATCTCGTCAAGCCACCATTTTTTCCCATACTACTGTTTTCTCTAGTCTGTGTTTTCTCAATTTTGACCATTCTGACTGCCCTGACCCTGAACCTGCCTGCCGTTCTGTACCTTTCTGACTGCCCTGAATTACTGAACAGACACTCTCTCACACTCTGCTCTGGATTAATGACCTCTGCCTGCCCCTTGACCAGTCATTTGCCTGCCCCTTGACCTGTCATTTTCCTGCCCCTTGACCTGTCATTTGCCTGCCCCTTGACCTGTCGACATCTGGGTCTTATCAGCTGTGATGGAACTGGCCATGACGGACCCAGCAGACTTGGACCAGCTCCTCAACGCCGTCTTCTCCAAAGGAGCCACCACTGGAAGGGCGGAGGAGTTGCTTCGTGGTTTCATGGAAGGGTTCCAGATATTGACTAATCCCGTGACCGCTTCTTCTCTCTGTTCTCTGTGTTCTCTCTGTTCTCTTGTTCTCTGTGTTCTCCCTTCTCTCTGTTCTCGTTGTTCTCTTCTATTTGTTCTCTGTGTTCTCTGTGCTCTCTGTGTTATCTGTGTTCTCTGTGTTCTCTGTTATCTGTGTTCTCTCTGTTCTCTCTGTTCTCTGTGTTCTCTGTGTTTTCTCTTCCTCTCGGTTCTCTGTGTTTCTCTTCTCTCCGTTCTCTGTGTTCTCTCTGTTTTCTGTGTTCTCTCTCTTCTCTTTGTTCTCTGTGTTCTCTCTTCTCTGTGTTCTCTCTCTTCAGTTCTCTGTGGTCTCTCTTTATCCCTGTTCTCTGTGTTCTCTCAGTTCTCTTGTTCTCTGTGTTCTCTTCTGCTCTCTGTGTTATCTCTCTTCTCTCGGATCTCTGTGTCTCTATATTCTCTCTGTTCTCTCTTCTCTGTGTTCTCTTTGTTCTCTCTTCTCTTGTTCTCTATGTCCTCTATGTTCTTTGTGTTCTCTCTGTTCTCTTTGTTCTCTGTGTTCTCTCTTCTCTCTGTTCTCTGTGTTCATTCTTATCTCTGTTCTCTCTCTTCTCTCTGTTTCTATGTTCTCTATGTTCTCTGTGTTCTCTCTGTTCTCTTTTTTCTCTTTCTTCTCTGTGTTTTCTGTGTTATCTGTGTTCTCTCTTCTCGCTGTTCTCTGTGTTCTCTCTTCTCTCTGTTCTCTCTGTTCTCTCTTCTATTTGTTCTCTGTGTTCTCTGTGGTCTCTCTTCTCTGTGTTCTCTGTGTTCTCTCTCTTCTGTTGTTTCTCTGTGTTCTCTCTTCCTTCTGTTCTCTGTGTTCTCTCTTCTCTCTGTTCTCTGTGTTCTCTCTCTTCTCTCTGTTCTCTCTGTTCTCTATGTTCTCTGTGTTATATC
>NC_088216.1:89986242-90072961 GCF_036934945.1 Oncorhynchus masou masou
AACACTGGGTCTGTATATAATCAATGGAAGGCTATGAGGGGGGCACTGGAACACTGGGTCTGGAACACTGGGTCTGGAACACTGGGTCTGGAACACTGGGTCTGTATATAGTCAATGGAAGGCTATGGGGAACTGGAACACTGGGTCTGGAACACTGGGTCTGTATATAGTCAATGGAAGGCTATGAGGGAACTGGAACACTGAGTGTGGAACACAGGGTCTGTATATAGTCAATGGAAGGCTATGAGGGAACTGGAACACTGGGTCTGGAACACTGGGTCTGTATATAGTCAATGGAAGGCTATGGGGAACTGGAACACTGGGTCTGGAACACTGGGTGTGTATATAGTCAATGGAAGGCTATGAGGGGGGACTGGAACACTGGGTCTGGAACACTGGGTCTGTATATACTGGGTCTGTATATAGTCAATGGAAGGCTATGAGGGGACTGGAACACTGGGTGTGTATATAGTCAATTAGAAGGCTATGAGGGGACTGGAACACTGGGTCTGGCACTGGGTCTGTATGGAAGGCTATGGGGAACTGGAACACTGAGTGTGGGGTGTGTATATAGACAATGGAAGGCTATGCTAGGGAACTGGAACACTGGGTCTGGAACACTGGGTGTGGAACACTGGGTCTGGAACACTGGGTCTGGAACACTGGGTCTGTATATAGTCAATGGAAGGCTATGAACACTGGGGGAACTGGAACACTGGGTCTGGAACACTGGGTCTGTATATAATCAATGGAAGGCTATGAGGGCACTGGAACACTGGGTCTGGAACACTGGGTCTGGAACACTGGGTCTGGAACACTGGGTCTGTATATAGTCAATGGAAGGCTATGAGGGAACTGGAACACTGGGTCTGGAACACTGGGTCTGTATATAGTCAATGGAAGGCTATGAGGGAACTGGAACACTGGGTCTGTATATAGACAATGGAAGGCTATGAGGGGACTGGAACACTGGGTCTGGAACACTGGGTGTTGAACACTGGGTCTGGAACACTGGGTTTGTATATAGTCAATGGAAGGCTATGAGGGGACTGGAACACTGGGCCTGGAACACTGGGTGTTGAACACTGGGTCTGGAACACTGGGTTTGTATATAGTCAATGGAAGGCTATGAGGGAACTGGAACACTAGGTCTGTATATAGACAATGGAAGGCTATGGGGAACTGGAACACTGGGTCTGGAACACTGGGTGTGGAACACTGGGTCTGTATATAGTCAATTGAAGGCTATGAGGGAACTGGAACACTGGGTCTGGAACACTGGGTGTGTATATAGACAATGGAAGGCTATGAGGGAACTGGAACACTGGGTCTGGAACACTGGGTCTGGAACACTGTGTGTGTATATAGACAATGGAAGCCTATGAGGGAACTGGAAAATTGGGTCTGGAACACTGGGTGTGTATATAGACAATGGAATGCTATGAGGGAACTGGAACACTGGGTCTGGAACACTGGGTCTGGAACACTGGGTCTGGAACACTGGGTCTGGAACACTTGGTGTGTATATAGACAATGGAATGCTATGAGGGGACTGGAACACTGGGTCTGGAACAATGGGTGTATATAGACAATGTAAGGCTATGAAGGAACTGGAACACTGGGTCTGGAACACTGGGTCTGGAACACTGGGTGTGTATATAGACAATGGAAGGCTATGAGGGAACTGGAACACTGGGTCTGGAACACTGGGTCTGGAACACTGGGTCTGGAACACTGGGTTTGTATATAGTCAATGGAAGGCTATGAGGGAACTGGAACACTCGGTCTGTATATAGACAATGGAAGGCTATGAGGGAACTGGAACACTGGGTCTGGAACACTGGGTGTGTATATAGTCAATGGAAGGCTATGAGGGGACTGGAACACTGGGCCTGGAACACTGGGTGTTGAACACTGGGTCTGGAACACTGGGTTTGTATATAGTCAATGGAAGGCTATGAGGGGAACTGGAACACTGGGTGTGTATATAGTCAATGGAAGGCTATGGGGAACTGGAACACTGGGTCTGGAACACTGGGTCTGGAACACTGGGTGTGTATATAGACAATGGAATGCTATGAGGGGACTGGAACACTGGGTCTGGAACACTGGGTGTATATAGACAATGGAAGGCTATGAAGGAACTGGAACACTGGGTCTGGAACACTGGGTCTGGAACACTGGGTGTGTATATAGACAATGGAAGGCTATGGGGAACTGGAAAATTGGGTCTGGAACACTGGGTGTGTATATAGTCAATGGAAGGCTATGAGGGAACTGGAATACTGGGTCTGGAACACTGGGTCTGGAACACTGGGTGTGTATATAGACAATGGAAGGCTATGAGGGAACTGGAAAGTGGGTCTGGAACACTGGGTGTGTATATAGACAATGGAAGGCTATGAGGGAACTGGAAAATTGGGTCTGGAACACTGGGTGTGTATATAGTCAATGGAAGGCTATGAGGGAACTGGAATACTGGGTCTGGAACACTGGGTCTGGAACACTGGGTGTGTATATAGACAATGGAAGGCTATGAGGGAACTGGAAAATTGGGTCTGGAACACTGGGTGTGTATATAGACAATGGACGGCTATGGGGAACTGGAACACTGGGTCTGGAACACTGGGTCTGGAACACTGGGTGTGTATATAGTCAATGGAAGGCTATGGGGAACTGGAATACTGGGTCTGGAACACTGGGTCTGGAACACTGGGTGTGTATATAGACAATGGAAGGCTATGAGGGAACTGGAAAAGTGGGTCTGGAACACTGGGTGTGTATATAGACAATGGAAGGCTATGAGGGAACTGGAACACTGGGTCTGGAACACTGGGTGTATATAGACAATGGAAGGCTATGAAGGAACTGGAACACTGTGTCTGGAACACTGGGTCTGTATATAGTCAATGGAAGGCTATGAGGGGAACTGGAACACTGGGTCTGTATATAGACAATGGAAGGCTATGAGGGAACTGGAACACTGGGTCTGGAACACTGGGTCTGTATATAGTCAATGGAAGGCTATGAGGGAACTGGAACACTGGGTCTGTATATAGACAATGGAAGGCTATGAGGGAACTGGAACACTGGGTCTGTATATAGTCAATGGAAGGCTATGAGGGGACTGGAACACTGGGTGTGTATATAGTCAATTAGAAGGCTATGAGGGGACTGGAACACTGGGTCTGGAACACTGGGTGTGTATATAGACAATGGAAGGCTATGGGGAACTGGAACACTGGGTCTGGAACACTGGGTGTGGAACACTGGGTCTGGAACACTGGGTCTGGAACACTGGGTCTGTATATAGTCAATGGAAGGCTATGAGGGAACTGGAACACTGGGTCTGGAACACCGGGTCTGTATATAGTCAATGGAAGGCTATGAGGGAACTGGAACACTGGGTCTGTATATAGTCAATGGAAGGCTATGGGAACTGGAACACTGGGTGTGGAACACAGGGTCTGTATATAGTCAATGGAAGGCTATGGGGAACTGGAACACTGGGTCTGGAACACTGGGTCTGTATATAGTCAATGGAAGGCTATGAGGGAACTGGAACACTGGGTGTGGAACACTGGGTCTGTATATAGTCAATGGAAGGCTATGAGGGAACTGGAACACTGGGTCTGGAACACTGGGTGTGTATATAGTCAATGGATCGCTATGAGGGAACTGGAACACTGGGTCTGTATATAGTCAATGGAAGGCTATGGGGAACTGGAACACTGGGTGTGGAACACTGGGTCTGTATATAGTCAATGGAAGGCTATGGGGAACTGGAACACTGGGTCTGGAACACTGGGTCTGTATATAGTCAATGGATCGCTATGGGGAACTGGAACACTGGGTCTGTATATAGTCAATGGAAGGCTATGGGGAACTGGAACACTGGGTCTGGAACACTGGGTGTGTATATAGTCAATGGAAGGCTATGAGGGGACTGGAACACTGGGTCTGGAACACTGGGTCTGGAACACTGGGTCTGTATATAGAAAATGGAAGGCTATGAGGGGACTGGAACACTGGGTGTGTATATAGTCAATTAGAAGGCTATGAGGGGACTGGAACACTGGGTCTGGCACACTGGATGTGTATATAGACAATGGAAGGCTATGGGGAACTGGAACACTGGGTCTGGAACACTGGGTCTGGAACACTGGGTCTGGAACACTGGGTTTGTATATAGTCAATGGAAGGCTATGAGGGAACTGGAACACTAGGTCTGTATATAGACAATGGAAGGCTATGAGGGAACTGGAACACTGGGTCTGGAACACTGGGTGTGTATATAGTCAATGGAAGGCTATGAGGGGACTGGAACACTGGGCCTGGAACACTGGGTGTTGAACACTGGGTCTGGAACACTGGGTTTGTATATAGTCAATGGAAGGCTATGGGGAACTGGAACACTGGGTGTGTATATAGTCAATGGAAGGCTATGAGGGAACTGGAACACTGGGTCTGGAACACTGGGTCTGGAACACTGGGTGTGTATATAGACAATGGAATGCTATGAGGGGACTGGAACACTGGGTCTGGAACACTGGGTGTATATAGACAATGGAAGGCTATGAAGGAACTGGAACACTGGGTCTGGAACACTGGGTCTGGAACACTGGGTGTGTATATAGACAATGGAAGGCTATGAGGGAACTGGAAAATTGGGTCTGGAACACTGGGTGTGTATATAGACAATGGAAGGCTATGAGGGAACTGGAACACTGGGTCTGGAACACTGGGTCTGGAACACTGGGTGTGTATATAGACAATGGAAGGCTATGGGGAACTGGAAAAGTGGGTCTGGAACACTGGGTGTGTATATAGACAATGGAAGGCTATGAGGTAACTGGAACACTGGGTCTGGAACACTGGGTCTGGAACACTTGGTGTGTATATAGACAATGGAATGCTATGGGGGACTGGAATACTGGGTCTGGAACACTGGGTCTGGAACACTGGGTGTGTATATAGACAATGGAAGGCTATGGGGAACTGGAAAATTGGGTCTGGAACACTGGGTGTGTATATAGACAATGGAAGGCTATGAGGGAACTGGAACACTGGGTCTGGAACACTGGGTCTGGAACACTTGGTGTGTATATAGACAATGGAATGCTATGAGGGGACTGGAACACTGGGTCTGGAACACTGGGTGTATATAGACAATGGAAGGCTATGAAGGAACTGGAACACTGTGTCTGGAACACTGGGTCTGTATATAGTCAATGGAAGGCTATGAGGGAACTGGAACACTGGGTCTGTATATAGACAATGGAAGGCTATGAGGGAACTGGAACACTGGGTCTGGAACACTGGGTCTGTATATAGTCAATGGAAGGCTATGGGGAACTGGAACACTGGGTCTGTATATAGACAATGGAAGGCTATGAGGGAACTGGAACACTGGGTCTGTATATATTCAATGGAAGGCTATGGGGGACTGGAACACTGGGTGTGTATATAGTCAATTAGAAGGCTATGAGGGGACTGGAACACTGGGTCTGGAACACTGGGTGTGTATATAGACAATGGAAGGCTATGAGGGAACTGGAACACTGGGTCTGGAACACTGGGTGTGGAACACTGGGTCTGGAACACTGGGTCTGGAACACTGGGTCTGTATATAGTCAATGGAAGGCTATGAGGGAACTGGAACACTGGGTCTGGAACACTGGGTCTGTATATAGTCAATGGAAGGCTATGAGGTAACTGGAACACTGGGTCTGGAACACTGGGTCTGGAACACTTGGTGTGTATATAGACAATGGAATGCTATGAGGGGACTGGAATACTGGGTCTGGAACACTGGGTCTGGAACACTGGGTGTGTATATAGACAATGGAAGGCTATGAGGGAACTGGAAAATTGGGTCTGGAACACTGGGTGTGTATATAGACAATGGAAGGCTATGAGGGAACTGGAACACTGGGTCTGGAACACTGGGTCTGGAACACTTGGTGTGTATATAGACAATGGAATGCTATGAGGGGACTGGAACACTGGGTCTGGAACACTGGGTGTATATAGACAATGGAAGGCTATGAAGGAACTGGAACACTGTGTCTGGAACACTGGGTCTGTATATAGTCAATGGAAGGCTATGAGGGAACTGGAACACTGGGTCTGTATATAGACAATGGAAGGCTATGAGGGAACTGGAACACTGGGTCTGTATATAGACAATGGAAGGCTATGAGGGAACTGGAACACTGGGTCTGTATATAGTCAATGGAAGGCTATGAGGGGACTGGAACACTGGGTGTGTATATAGTCAATTAGAAGGCTATGAGGGGACTGGAACACTGGGTCTGGAACACTGGGTGTGTATATAGACAATGGAAGGCTATGAGGGAACTGGAACACTGGGTCTGGAACACTGGGTGTGGAACACTGGGTCTGGAACACTGGGTCTGGAACACTGGGTCTGTATATAGTCAATGGAAGGCTATGAGGGAACTGGAACACTGGGTCTGGAACACTGGGTCTGTATATAGTCAATGGAAGGCTATGAGGGAACTGGAACACTGGGTCTGTATATAGTCAATGGAAGGCTATGAGGGAACTGGAACACTGGGTGTGGAACACAGGGTCTGTATATAGTCAATGGAAGGCTATGAGGGAACTGGAACACTGGGTCTGGAACACTGGGTCTGTATATAGTCAATGGAAGGCTATGAGGGAACTGGAACACTGGGTGTGGAACACTGGGTCTGTATATAGTCAATGGAAGGCTATGAGGGAACTGGAACACTGGGTCTGGAACACTGGGTCTGTATATAGTCAATGGATCGCTATGAGGGAACTGGAACACTGGGTCTGTATATAGTCAATGGAAGGCTATGAGGGAACTGGAACACTGGGTCTGGAACACTGGGTGTGTATATAGTCAATGGAAGGCTATGAGGGGACTGGAACACTGGGTCTGGAACACTGGGTCTGGAACACTGGGTCTGTATATAGAAAATGGAAGGCTATGAGGGGACTGGAACACTGGGTGTGTATATAGTCAATTAGAAGGCTATGAGGGGACTGGAACACTGGGTCTGGCACACTGGATGTGTATATAGACAATGGAAGGCTATGAGGGAACTGGAACACTGGGTCTGGAACACTGGGTCTGGAACACTGGGTTTGTATATAGTCAATGGAAGGCTATGAGGGAACTGGAACACTAGGTCTGTATATAGACAATGGAAGGCTATGAGGGAACTGGAACACTGGGTCTGGAACACTGGGTGTGTATATAGTCAATGGAAGGCTATGAGGGGACTGGAACACTGGGCCTGGAACACTGGGTGTTGAACACTGGGTCTGGAACACTGGGTTTGTATATAGTCAATGGAAGGCTATGAGGGAACTGACACACTGGGTGTGTATATAGTCAATGGAAGGCTATGAGGGAACTGGAACACTGGGTCTGGAACACTGGGTCTGGAACACTGGGTGTGTATATAGACAATGGAATGCTATGAGGGGACTGGAACACTGGGTCTGGAACACTGGGTGTATATAGACAATGGAAGGCTATGAAGGAACTGGAACACTGGGTCTGGAACACTGGGTCTGGAACACTGGGTGTGTATATAGACAATGGAAGGCTATGAGGGAACTGGAAAATTGGGTCTGGAACACTGGGTGTGTATATAGACAATGGAAGGCTATGAGGGAACTGGAACACTGGGTCTGGAACACTGGGTCTGGAACACTGGGTGTGTATATAGACAATGGAAGGCTATGAGGGAACTGGAAAATTGGGTCTGGAACACTGGGTGTGTATATAGACAATGGAAGGCTATGAGGTAACTGGAACACTGGGTCTGGAACACTGGGTCTGGAACACTTGGTGTGTATATAGACAATGGAATGCTATGAGGGGACTGGAACACTGGGTCTGGAACACTGGGTGTATATAGACAATGGAAGGCTATGAAGGAACTGGAACACTGGGTCTGGAACACTGGGTCTGGAACACTGGGTGTGTATATAGACAATGGAAGGCTATGAGGGAACTGGAACACTGGGTGTGTATATAGACAATGGAAGGCTATGAGGGAACTGGAACACTGGGTCTGGAACACTGGGTCTGGAACACTGGGTCTGGAACACTGGGTTTGTATATAGACAATGGAAGGCTATGAGGGAACTGGAACACTGGGTCTGGAACACTGGGTCTGGAACACTGGGTCTGGAACACTGGGTTTGTATATAGTCAATGGAAGGCTATGAGGGAACTGGAACACTGGGTCTGGAAAAAAATCAAAATGGATTCCTACCAAACACCCTACACATCCTACTTTTATGTAGATGACCTGGTGTTGCTGTCTCCAGTACAGGAGGGACTACTGCAACAATTAGATCATCTTCAACAGTTCTGTCAGTCCTGGGACCTGAAAGTCAATCACAAAATACTAAAATGCTGATATTATGATTTGATATTTTTACTGGGCTTCACTGATATAGAACACCTGAACATAATGAAACTAACAACAAGCTCCACAGTGATCTTCAACCTGGCCTTGAATGAACTAAAACACAACGCAAGGAGGGCTTTCCATGCTAACTAGTGAGTCTAGAATATTCCTGTATAGTCAGTGAGTATATGAATGTTTATTCTAGTCAGTCTTGTATATTCCAGTCTAGTCTAGTCAGTCTGGTATATTCCTGTCTAGTCTAGTCTAGTTACATCAATGATGTCGCTCTTGCTGCGGGTGTTTCTCTGATCCACCTATAAGCAGACGACACCATTCTGTATCTCTGGCCCTTCTTTGGACACGGTGTTAGCTAACCTCCAGACGAGCTTCAATGCCATACAACACTCCTTCCGTGGCCTCCAACTGCTCTTAAACGCAAGTAAAACTAAATGCATGCTTTTCAACCGATTGCTGCCTGCACCTGCCCGCCCGTCCAGCATCACTATTCTGGACGGTTCTGACCTAGAATATGTGAACAACTACAAATACCTAGGTGTCTGGTTAGACTGTAAACTCTCCTTCCAGACCCACATTAAGCATCTCCAATCCAAAATTAAATCTAGAATCGGCTTCCCATTTTGCAACAAAGCCTCCTTCACTCATGCTGCCAAATATAACCTCGTAAAACTGACTATCCTACCGATCCTCGACTTCGGCGATGTCATTTACAAAATAGTCTCCAACACTCTACTCAGCAAATTGGATGCAGGCTATCACAGTTACATCCGTTTTGTCACCAAAGCCCCATATACTACCCACCACTGCGACCTGTATGCTCTTGTTGGCTGGCCCTCGCTTCATACTCGTCGCCAAACCCACTGGCTCCAGGTCATCTACAAGTCTCTGCTAGGTAAAGCCCCACCTTATCTCATCTCACTGGTCCCCATAGCAGCACCCACTCATAGCACATGCTCCAGCCGGTATATCTCACTGGTCACCCCCAAAGCCAATTCCTCATCTGGTCATCTTTCCTTCCAGTTCTCTGCTGCCAATGACTGGACGAACTGCAAAAATTGCTGAAGCTGGAGACTTATATCTCCCTCACTAGCTTTAAGCACCAGCTGTCAGAGCAGCTCACAGATCACTGCACCTGTACATAGCCCATCTGTAAATAGCCCATCCAACTACCTCATCCCCATACCATATTTTTTATTTTATTTTGCTCCTTTGCACCCCAGTATCTCTACTTGCACATTCATCTTCTTCACATTTTTCCAGTGAAACACTCCAGTGTTTAATTGTTATATTGTAAATACTTCGCCACCATGGCCTATTTTATTTCCTTTACATCCCTTATCCTACCTCATTTGCACACACTGTATATATACACTTTTTCTACTGTATTATTGACTGTATGTTTGTTTACTCTATGTGTAACTGTGTCGTTGTATGTGTCGAACTGCTTTGCGTTATCTTGGCCAGGTCTCAGTTGTAAATGAGAACTTGTTCTCAACTGGCCTACCTGGTTAAATAAAGGTGAAATAAAAATAATATAGTCAGTCTAGTATGTTCCTTTCTAGTCTAGTCAGTTGTCATTACGTTGGCCTGGGGGTAGGTTTATGACAGTCATAAATACAATACCTCTTCCCTCCTTTTTCTCTCTCTACCCTACTGAGGTTACATTTGCAAAACCCTTGGTTAACATAGAGATTCTGGAAACGTCAGAATGTGGGGGAAATGAACTATATTCTGGTAATCCGACCAATTTAACATATGGGTTGGCACTTAATGAATATGATGTCAGTTCGGTTGTCATCTGAGACATTCTCATCAATGATGACATAAACTCTACAGTGGAAAGTCTACACATCAGACTTCACATGGAATTGTTGTTCAATTTAAATGTTTGAATATGAAATTATTTGTGATGGGATGAAATGGGATTGTATCTTCTAAAATGTGAGATGTGGGTTTTCATAAGATAGGGCTGCTCAATCAGTGGCCCTCCCCTGTGAAGGGACATGGGCTATAAAACTTTTCAAACACGCCCCCTCTCCCTTCGTATATAAAGCCTTGACGACAATGTAACCTCCTGTTCCGAGGATGTGAGGACGACGCTCCTCTGTCAGAATGGTTCAGATAATAACTACACAACGAAGCCAACATCGGCGTAAGCTTTGGTTGAGAAGGGTATGAACTTTGAACTCTTATTCACTACAGAAGTGATACCTCCTAGCCGTTGAGTTAGCAACAGCTGCTGCAAACGAGGGTTAGGATGGAACAGACAGAGTATCCCGTCTATCAGACAACGACGTTACTACAACTTAGCCAATTGACCACCAGAGACATTTTCAAAGGACAGAGGACTCGGTCTGGCAACACGGTCTTCCATCTACCACCAACCTACTGAAGCGCAGCTCAGAGTAAATATTTATTGTATTTTCCTTTTCCAAATAGGTGGTCATTTAGAATACATAAGATACTGTATTTACGATAGCACAGCTTCTTCCCTTTGTTCCTCAATCTTCCCGCACTTTCACTCAAACCCCGCCCCTTTTCCTTTTCCAAATAGGTGGTCATTTAGAATGCATAAGATACTGTTTTTACGATAGCACAGCTTCTTCCCTTTGTTCCCCAGTCTCCCGCTCTTTCACTCAAACCCCGCCCCTTTTCCTTTTCCAAATAGGTGGTCATTTAGAATGCATAAGATACTGTTTTTACGATAGCACAGCTTCTTCCCTTTGTTCCCCAGTCTCCCGCTCTTTCACTCAAACCCCGCCCCTTTTCCTTTTCCAAATGGGCGGTCATTTAGAATGCATAGATACTGTATTTACGATAGCACAGCTTCTTCCCTTTGTTCCCCAGTCTCCCGCACTTTCACTCAAACCCCGCCCCTTTTCCTTTTCCAAATGGGCGGTCATTTAGAATGCATAAGATACTGTATTTACGATAGCACAGCTTCTTCCCTTTGTTCCCCAGTCTCCCGCACTTTCACTCAAACCCCGCCCCTTTTCCAAATGGGCGGTAATTTAGAATGCATAAGATACTGTATTTACGATAGCACAGCTTCTTCCCTTTGTTCCCCAGTCTCCCCGCACTTTCACTCAAACCCGCCCCTTTTCCAAATGGGCGGTAATTTAGAATGCATAAGATACTGTATTTACGATAGCACAACTTCTTCCCTTTGTTCCTCAATCTTCCCGCACGTTCACTCAAACCCAGACCCTTTTTTGTGTGTAACAAGCGGTCATATCTGTTCCGCCCACTAGGGACTTTATCCTTTATGATGTAATTTGTAATCAAGTTATGATTTAATTATGTGTATAGGTAATTCTGTGTGATTAGTTAGGTATTTAGTAAATAAATAATGAAACCCAATTTTGTATTGTTGATTCAACTTGTTAGCCAGGGTTCGTGCAGATAAAATAATTTACAATTGATATTGACTGCTATAGATGTAAAATATTACTAGGTCTTTAAGAGTTTATTCGGAAGATAACAGCTCTATAAATATTATTTTGTTGTGGCCGACTCTTTAGTTAATTACATTTACATGATTAGCTCAATCAGGTAATAGTAATTACGGAGAAATTATTTTTATAGAATAGCATGTCATATCACTTAATGAGGCATCAAAGCCAAAGGAACAGAGTAATATTAAGAAATGCCATAGATGGAAGGAAAGTAGTGTGGAAATTTACCAAAAAACTATTAGGAAACAAAAATTCAATCCCTTTTAGACAACTTTCCTGACAAAACGTGACACTGGAATAATGAAGGTGTAAACTTGGCAGTAGAAAAACTAAACAGTATATTTGACCTATCAGCATCCCTGTCAAATAAAAACAATTCAAGCAGAAGACCTAAATAAAATAACAGCAATAACAAACGGTTTGATTAAGAATGCAAAAACCAAAGCAAGAAATTGAGAAACCAAAAACACAGTGAACGACTTCACTATGGTGAATCACTAAAACAGAAATACACTACAGATTATTTTTTTACCAGCATGTCAGAAATCAGCTCAATGTAATTGAAAAATCCATAGACTCTAACCAATTCTGGGAACATTGGAAAACACTAAACAACTAGCAACACGAAGAGTTATCTATCCAAAACGGTGATGTATGGGTCAGCCTCTTCTCCAATCCTTTTGGCTCTATAACAACGAACAAACATCAAAAGAATATACATGATATACACTAAACAAACAACACAAAGAATTATCTAACATGAACATATAACATATAACAAATAGCAACACGAAGAGTTATCTATCTAATGGGTAAACCACTTCTCCAATGTTTTTGCCCAAAATAACCAAAGAACAAACAGCAAACACTTAAACATGCTCAATTACAAATCTTAAAGATTACCAGAATCCACAGTATTCTCCAATTAATTTGAATGAACTACAGGACAAAATACAAAACCCTCCAACCCCAAAAGGCCTGTGGTGTTGATGGTATCCTCAATGAAATGATAAAATAAACAGACCACAAATTCCAATTGGCTATACATAAGCTCTTTACCATCCTCCTCAGCTCTGGCATCTTCCCCAATATTTGGAACCAAGGACTGATCACCCCAATCCACAAAAGTGGAGACAAATTTGACCCCAATAACTACCGTGGAATATGTGTCAACAGCTGTCACGCCCTGACCTTAGATCTGTTTTTCTATATATTTTGGTTAGGTGAGGGTGTGAATAGGGTGGGTACTCTAGTTTTTGTATGTCTAGGGTTTTTATATGTCTAGGGGTTTTTGTATGTCTATGTTGGCCTGATTTGGTTCCCAATCAGAGACAGTTGTTTATTGCTGTTTATCATATTTAGGTAGCCATTTCCTTATTTGTGTTTGTAGGATCTTGTCTACATTTAGTTGCCTGAGTGCACACCAGTAGCACCACGTCCCATTGTGCTATATTGTTTTGTTTTGGTGAGTTTCAGTTTATTAAAATATTTGGAACTCTACTCACACTGCACCTTGGTCCTTTCAACCTTGGGAATATCCTCTACAATATCACTAACTACAGACTAGTACATTTCCTCAGTGAAAACAATGTTCCGAGCAAATATCAAATTGGCTTTTTACCTAATTACCGTATGACATACAATGTATTCACCCTGCACACCCTAATAGACAAACCAACAAACCAAGAGAAAGGCAAAGTCTTCTCACGTTTTATTGATTTCTAAACGTTTTTGAGTCAATTTGGCATGAGGATCTGCTATACGAATTGATAGAAAGTGTTATTGAGGAAAAAAAACATACACAATTATAAAATCCATGTACACAAACAACAAGTAAACACAGGGCCGTGGGGTGAGACAGGGATGCAGCTTAAGCCCCACCCTCTTCAATATATATATCAACGAATTGGCGGGGGCTCTAGAATGGTCTGTAGCACCAGGCCTCAATCCTACTTGAATCTGAAATCAAATGTCTACTGTTTGCTAATGATCTGGTGCTTCTGTCCCCAACTAAGGAGGGCCTACAGCTAGCCTACAGCTCGTTAACTTACATCCGGGTTGGAGCGAGCGGTCGCATCTACACTTCGGTCCGCAGGAGATACTGCTAGCTAGCTAGCCAACAGCTAGCCAAAGTCTACCGAATAGAACTTCAACAACCCGGTCAACATTCCGCTTCGCTCCACAGGTAGTATCACATTTTCATTTCACTTCATTACAGTACAACGGTTTGATTTGTTTGATCGTAGCTAGCTAGCTACATAGCCGTCTGTGTATCAAAGACAATTGTGTAGTCTAGAGCGATTTTCTAGGTTAGCTAGCCAGCTATTGTCGTTCTTTCAACGTAACGTAACGTAATCAACACTGCTAGCTAGCCAGCTAGCCCCGAATAGCAGCACTGTAGAAACTATTACACTCAACGGAACGACTTGATTAGTGTAGTGTCAACAACGCAACCACTGCCAGCTAGCCTACAAAGTCAACAACGCAGCCACTGCCAGCTAGCCTACTCCAGCAGTACTGTATCATTTCAATCATTTTAGTCATTTACATTTACATTTAAGTCATTTAGCAGACGCTCTTATCCAGAGCGACTTACAAATTGGTGAATTCACCTTCTGACATCCAGTGGAACAGCCACTTTACAATAGTGCATCTAAATCATTCGAGACGTGTAGTCCACTTGTCATTCCAATCTCCTTTGCATTAGCGTAGCCTCTTCTGTAGCCTGTCAACTATGTGTCTATCTATCCCTGTTCTCTCCTCTCTGCACAGACCATACAAACGCTCCACACCGCGTGGCCGCGGCCACCCTAATCTGGTGGTCCCAGCGCGCACGACCCACGTGGAGTTCCAGGTCTCCGGTAGCCTCTGGAACTGCCGATCTGCGGCCAACAAGGCAGAGTTCATCTCAGCCTATGCCTCCCTCCAGTCCCTCGACTTCTTGGCATTTACGGAAACATGGATCACCACAGATAACACTGCTACTCCTACTGCTCTCTCTTCGTCCGCCCACGTGTTCTCGCACACCCCGAGAGCATCTGGTCAGCGGAGTGGTTGCACCGGGATCCTCAACTCTCCCAAGTGGTCATTCTCTCTTTCTCCCCTTACCCATCTGTCTATCGCCTCCTTTGAATTCCATGCTGTCACAGTTACCAGCCCTTCCAAGCTTAACATCCTTATCATTTATCGCCCTCCAGGTTCCCTCGGAGAGTTCATCAATGAGCTTGATGCCTTGATAAGCTCCTTTCCTGAGGACGGCTCACCTCTCACAGTCCTGGGCGACTTTAACCTCCCCACATCTACCTTTGACTCATTCCTCTCTGCCTCCTTCTTTCCACTCCTCTCCTCTTTTGACCTCACCCTCTCACCTTCCCCCTACTCACAAGGCAGGCAATACGCTCGACCTCATCTTTACTAGATGCTGTTCTTCCACTAACCTCATTGCAACTCCCCTCCAAGTCTCCGACCACTACCTTGTATCCTTTTCCCTCTCGCTCTCATCCAACACTTCCCACACTGCCCCTACTCGGATGGTACCGCGCCGTCCCAACCTTCGCTCTCTCACCCCGCTACTCTCTCCTCTTCCATCCTATCATCTCTTCCCTCTGCTCAAACCTTCTCCAACCTATCTCCTGATTCTGCCTCCTCAACCCTCCTCTCTTCCCTTTCTGCATCCTTTGACTCTCTATGTCCCCTATCCTCCAGGCCGGCTCGGTCCTCCCCTCCCGCTCCGTGGCTCGACGACTCATTGCGAGCTCACAGAACAGGGCTCCGGGCAGCCGAGCGGAAATGGAGGAAAACTCGCCTCCCTGCGGACCTGGCATCCTTTCACTCCCTCCTCTCTACATTTTCCTCCTCTGTCTCTGCTGCTAAAGCCACTTTCTACCACTCTAAATTCCAAGCATCTGCCTCTAACCCTAGGAAGCTCTTTGCCACCTTCTCCTCCCTCCTGAATCCTCCTCCCCCTCCCCCCTCCTCCCTCTCTGCAGATGACTTCGTCAACCATTTTGAAAAGAAGGTCGACGACATCCGATCCTCGTTTGCTAAGTCAAACGACACCGCTGGTTCTGATCACACTGCCCTACCCTGTGCTGTGACCTCTTTCTCCCCTCTCTCTCCAGATGAAATCTCGCTTCTTGTGACGGCCGGCCGCCCAACAACCTGCCCGCTTGACCCTATCCCCTCCTCTCTTCTCCAGACCATTTCCGTAGACCTTCTCCCTTACCTCACCTCGCTCATCAACTCATCACTGACCGCTGGCTAAGTCCCTTCCGTCTTCAAGAGAGCGAGAGTTGCACCCCTTCTGAAAAAACCTACACTCGATCCCTCCGATGTCAACAACTACAGACCAGTATCCCTTCTTTCTTTTCTCTCCAAAACTCTTGAACGTGCCGTCCTTGGCCAGCTCTCCCGCTATCTCTCTCAGAATGACCTTCTTGATCCAAATCAGTCAGGTTTCAAGACTAGTCATTCAACTGAGACTGCTCTTCTCTGTATCACGGAGCGCTCCGCACTGCTAAAGCTAACTCTCTCTCCTCTGCTCTCAACCTTCTAGACCTATCGGCTGCCTTCGATACTGTGAACCATCAGATCCTCCTCTCCACCCTCTCCGAGTTGGGCATCTCCGGCGCGGCCCACGCTTGGATTGCGTCCTACCTGACAGGTCGCTCCTACCAGGTGGCGTGGCGAGAATCTGTCTCCTCACCACGCGCTCTCACCACTGGTGTCCCCAGGGCTCTGTTCTAGGCCCTCTCCTATTCTCGCTATACACCAAGTCACTTGGCTCTGTCATAACCTCACATGGTCTCTCCTATCATTGCTATGCAGACGACACACAATTAATCTTCTCCTTTCCCCCTTCTGATGACCAGGTGGCGAATCGCATCTCTGCATGTCTGGCAGACATATCAGTGTGGATGACGGATCACCACCTCAAGCTGAACCTCGGCAAGACGGAGCTGCTCTTCCTCCCGCGGAAGGACTGCCCGTTCCATGATCTCGCCATCACGGTTGACAACTCCATTGTGTCCTCCTCCCAGAGCGCTAAGAACCTTGGCGTGATCCTGGACAACACCCTGTCGTTCTCAACTAACATCAAGGCGGTGGCTCGTTCCTGTAGGTTCATGCTCTACAACATCCGCAGAGTACGACCCTGCCTCACACAGGAAGCGGCGCAGGTCCTAATCCAGGCACTTGTCATCTCCGTCTGGATTACTGCAACTCGCTGTTGGCTGGGTTCCCTGCCTGTGCCATTAAACCCCTACAACTCATCCAGAACGCCGCAGCCCGTCTGGTGTTCAACCTTCCCAAGTTCTCTCACGTCACCCCGCTCCTCCGCTCTCTCCACTGGCTTCCAGTTGAAGCTCGCATCCGCTACAAGACCATGGTGCTTGCCTACGGAGCTGTGAGGGGAACGGCACCGCAGTACCTCCAGGCTCTGATCAGGCCCTACACCCAAACAAGGGCACTGCGTTCATCCACCTCTGGCCTGCTCGCCTCCCTACCACTGAGGAAGTACAGTTCCCGCTCAGCCCAGTCAAAACTGTTTGCTGCTCTGGCCCCCCAATGGTGGAACAAACTCCCTCACGACGCCAGGACAGCGGAGTCAATCACCACCTTCCGGAGACACCTGAAACCCCACCTCTTTAAGGAATACCTAGGATAGGATAAAGTAATCCTTCTCACCCCCCCTTAAATGATTTAGATGCACTTTTGTAAAGTGGCTGTTCCACTGGATGTCATAAGGTGAATTCACCAATTTGTAAGTCGCTCTGGATAAGAGCGTCTGCCAAATGACTTAAATGTAAATGTAAACGAAATAAACTATAGTAAAAACATATTTTTTAAGTAACACAATAATAGATACTTGAGATACTTACTGTAGTTGTGTTGTGGTACCTGGCTGATTTTGGTGCACTGCAGCCTGAGCTGAGAGCTGTGCCTGGCTGGGCTGGGCTGGGCTGTGCCTGGCTGGGCTGGGCTGGGCTGGGCCTGTCTGAGCTGGGCTGGGCTGGGCTGGGCTGGGCTGGGCCTGGCTGGGCTGGGCTGGGCTGGGCTGGGCTGGGCCTGGCTGGGCTGGGCTGGGGAGAGAGGAGACGGTGCATTGATATTCAGAGATAGGCTCAGATTCCCATCACTGCTACTATGTCTCTCTCTATATCTCTCTCTATGTCTTTACATCTCTCTCTCTCTATCTCTCTCTCTCTCTCTCTCTCTCTCTCTCTTTTCTCTCTCTCTCTCTCTCTATGTCTTTACATCTCTCTCTCTCTATGTCTCTATCTCTCTCTCTCTATGTCTCTCTCTATGTCTCTCTCTATGTCTCTATCTATGTCTCTCTCTATGTCTCTATCTATGTCTCTCTCTATGTCTCTCTCTATGTCTCTATCTATGTCTCTCTCTATGTCTCTCTCTATGTCTCTATCTATGTCTCTATCTATGTCTCTATCTATGTCTCTATCTATGTCTCTCTCTATGTCTCTATCTATGTCTCTATCTATGTCTCTATCTATGTCTCTATCTATGTCTCTCTCTATGTCTCTATCTATGTCTCTATCTATGTCTCTCTCTATGTCTCTCTCTATATCTCTCTCTATGTCTCTCTCTCTATGTTTCTCTCTACAGTGCCTTGCGAAAGTATTCGGCCCCCTTGAACTTTGAGACCTTTTGCCACATTTCAGGCTTCAAACATAAAGATATAAAACTGTATAAAACTGAGACTGTCCCAACACCCCTGAGACTGTCCTAACACCCCTGAGACTGTCCCAACACCCCTGTTACTGTCTCAACACCCCTGAGACTGTCCCAACACACCTGTTACTGTCCTAACACCCTTGTTACTGTCCCAACACCCCTGTTACTGTACTAACAGTCTCAGGAGTGTCAGGACAGTAATAAGGGTGTTGGGACATTAACAGTGGTGTTGGGACAGTCTCTGGAGTGTTAGGACAATCTCAGGGTGTTAGGACAGTAACAGGGTGATGGGACAGTAACAGGGGTGTTGGGACAGTAACAGGGGTGTTGGGACAGTAACAGGGGTGTTGGGACAGTAACAGGGGTGTTAGTACAGTAACAGGTGTGTTGGGACAGTAACAGGGGTGTTGGGACAGTAACAGGGGTGTTGGGACAGTAACAGGGGTGTTGGGACAGTCTCAGGGGTGTTGGGACAGTCTCAGTGGTGTTGGGACAGTAACAGGGGTGTTTGGACAGTAACAAGGGTGTTGGGACAGTAACAGGGGTGTTGGGACAGCAACAGGGGTGTTAGGACAGTAACAGGGGTGTTGAGACAGTAACAGGGGTGTTAGGACAGTAACAGGGGTGTTGGGACAATAACAGGGGTGTTGGGACAGTAACAGGGGTGTTGAGACAGTAACAGGGGTGTTAGGACAGTAACAGGGGTGTTGGGACAGTAAAATGGGTGTTGGGACAGCCTCAGGAGTGTTAGGACAGTAACATGGGTGTTGGGACAGTCTCAGGATGTTGGGACAGTAAGAGGGGTGTTAGGATAGTAACAGTGGTGTTGGGACAGTAACATCTTGTCTTTATCCCCCATCTCTTATCTTTCTCCCCCATCTCTTGTATTTATCCACCATATCTCTTCCCTCCCCTATCTCTTGTATTGCTCCCCAGCTCTCTTCCCTCCCCCATCTCTTGTCTTTCTCCCCCATCTCTTATCTTTCTCCCCCATCTCTTATCTTTCTCCCCCATCTCTTGTCTTTATCCCCCATCTCTCTTCCCTCCCCCATCTCTTGTCTTTCTCTCTCTTCCTTCCCCCAATCTCTTGTCTTTCTAACCCATCTCTTGTCCTTCTCCCCCATCTCTTGTCTTTCTCTCCCTTCTCTTGTCTTTCTCCCCATCTCTTGTCTTTCTAACCCATCTCTTGTCCTTCTCCCCCATCTCTTGTCTTTCTCCCCCATCTCTTATCTTTCTCCCCCATCTCTCTTCCCTCCCCATCTCTTGTCTTTCTCCCTCTTCCCTCCCCCAATCTCTTGTCTTTCTCCCCATCTCTTGTCTTTCTCCCTCTTCCCTCCCCCAATCTCTTGTCTTTCTCCCCCATCTCTTGTCCTTCTCCCTCTTCCCTCCCCCATCTCTCTTCCCTCCCACATCTCTTATCTTTCTCCCCCATCTCTCTTCCCTCCCCCATCTCTTGTCTTTCTCCCTCTTCCCTCCCCCATCTCTTGTCTTTCTCCCCCATCTCTTGTCTTTCTCCCTCTACCCTCCCCCATCTCTCTTCCCTCCCACATCTCTTGTCTTTTTCCCTCTTCCCTCCCCATCTCTTATCTTTCTCCCCCATCTCTTGTCTTTCTCCCCCATCTCTTGTCTTTCTCCCTCTTCCCTCCCCCAATCTCTTGTCTTTCTCCCCCATCTCTTGTCTTTCTCCCCCATCTATTATCTTTCTCCCCCATCTCTTGTCTTTCTCCCCCAATCTCTAGTCTTTCTCTCCCATCTCATGACTTTCTCCCTCTTCCCTCCCCCAATCTCTTATCTTTCTCCCCCATTTCTTGTCTTTCTCCCCATCTCTTGTCTTTCTCCCTCTTCCCTCCCCAATCTCTTATCTTTCTCCCCCATCTCTTGTCTTTCTCCCCAATCTCTTGTCTTTCTCTCCCATCTCTTATCTTTCTCCTCATCTCTTGTCTTTCTCCCCCATCTCTTATCTTTCTCCCCCATCTCTTATCTTTCTCCCCATCTCTTGTCCTTCTCCCTCATCTCTTGTCTTTCACCCCCATCTCTTATCTTTCTCCCCATCCCTTATCTTTCTCCCCCATCTCTTGTCCTTCTCCCCCATCTCTTATCTTTCTCCCCATCTCTTGTCCTTCTCCCCCATCTCTTGTCTTTCACCCCCATCTCTTATCTTTCTCCCCATCCCTTATCTTTCTCCCCCATCTCTTATCTTTCTCCCCCATCTCTTGTCTTTATCCCCCATCTCTCTTCCCTCCCCCATCTCTTGTCTTTCTCTCTCTTCCTTCCCCCAATATCTTGTCTTTCTAACCCATCTATTGTCCTTCTCCCCCATCTCTTGTCTTTCTAACCCATCTCTTGTCCTTCTCCCCCATCTCTTGTCTTTATCCCCCATCTCTCTTCCCTCCCCATCTCTTGTCTTTCTCTCTCTTCCTTCTCCCAATCTCTTGTCATTCTCCCCATCTCTTATCTTTCTCCCCCATCTCTTGTCTTTCTAACCCATCTCTTGTCCTTCTCCCCCATCTCTTGTCTTTCTCCCTCATCTCTTATCTTTCTCCCCCATCTCTCTTCCCTCCCCCATCTCTTGTCTTTCTCCCTCTTCCCTCCCCCAATCTCTTGTCTTTCTCCCCCCATCTCTTGTCTTTCTCCCTCTTCCCTCCCCCAATCTCTTGTCTTTCTCCCCCATCTCTTGTCCTTCTCCCCCATCATGTATCTTTATCCCCATCTCTCTTCCCTCCCCCATCTCTTGTCTTTCTCCCTCTTCCCTCCCCCAATCTCTTGTCTTTCTCCCCCATCTCTTGTCTTTCTCCCCCATCTCTTATCTTTCTCCCCCCATCTCTTGTCTTTATCCCCCATCTCTCTTCCCTCCCCATCTCTTGTCTTTCTCTCTCTTCCTTCCCCAATCTCTTGTCTTTCTAACCCATCTCTTGTCCTTCTCCCCCATCTCTTGTCTTTCTCACCCATCTCTTGTCTTTCTCCCCCATCTCTTGTCTTTCTAACCCATCTCTTGTCCTTCTCCCCCATCTCTTGTCTTTCTCCCCCATCTCTTATCTTTCTCCCCCATCTCTCTTCCCTCCCCCATCTCTTGTCTTTCTCCCTCTTCCCTCCCCCAATCTCTTGTCTTTCTCCCCATCTCTTGTCTTTCTCCCTCTTCCCTCCCCCAATCTCTTGTCTTTCTCCCCCATCTCTTGTCCTTCTCCCTCTTCCCTCCCCCATCTCTCTTCCCTCCCACATCTCTTATCTTTCTCCCCCATCTCTCTTCCCTCCCCCATCTCTTGTCTTTCTCCCTCTTCCCTCCCCCATCTCTTGTCTTTCTCCCCCATCTCTTGTCTTTCTCCCTCTACCCTCCCCCATCTCTCTTCCCTCCCACATCTCTTGTCTTTTTCCCTCTTCCCTCCCCATCTCTTATCTTTCTCCCCCATCTCTTGTCTTTCTCCCCCATCTCTTGTCTTTCTCCTTCTTCCCTCCCCCAATCTCTTGTCTTTCTCCCCCATCTCTTGTCTTTCTCCCCCATCTATTATCTTTCTCCCCCATCTCTTGTCTTTCTCCCCCAATCTCTAGTCTTTCTCTCCCATCTCATGACTTTCTCCCCCATCTCTTATCTTTCTCCCCCATCTCTTGTCCTTCTCCCTCATCTCTTGTCTTTCACCCCCATCTCTTATCTTTCTCCCCATCCCTTATCTTTCTCCCCCCATCTCTTGTCCTTCTCCCCCATCTCTTATCTTTCTCCCCCATCTCTTGTCCTTCTCCCCCCCATCTCTTGTCTTTCACCCCCATCTCTTATCTTTCTCCCCATCCCTTATCTTTCTCCCCCATCTCTTATCTTTCTCCCCCATCTCTTGTCTTTATCCCCCATCTCTCTTCCCTCCCCATCTCTTGTCTTTCTCTCTCTTCCTTCCCCCAATATCTTGTCTTTCTAACCCATCTATTGTCCTTCTCCCCCATCTCTTGTCTTTCTAACCCATCTCTTGTCCTTCTCCCCCATCTCTTGACTTTATCCCCATCTCTCTTCCCTCCCCCATCTCTTGTCTTTCTCTCTCTTCCTTCTCCCAATCTCTTGTCTTTCTCCCCCATCTCTTATCTTTCTCCCCCATCTATTGTCTTTCTAACCCATCTCTTGTCCTTCTCCCCCATCTCTTGTCTTTCTCCCTCATCTCTTATCTTTCTCCCCCATCTCTCTTCCCTCCCCCATCTCTTGTCTTTCTCCCTCTTCCCTCCCCCAATCTCTTGTCTTTCTCCCCCATCTCTTGTCTTTCTCCCTCTTCCCTCCCCCAATCTCTTGTCTTTCTCCCCCATCTCTTGTCCTTCTCCCCCATCATGTATCTTTATCCCCATCTCTTCCCTCCCCCATCTCTTGTCTTTCTCCCTCTTCCCTCCCCCAATCTCTTGTCTTTCTCCCCCATCTCTTGTCTTTCTCCCCCATCTCTTGTCTTTCTCCCCCATCTCTTTTCTTTCTCCCCCATCTCTTATCTTTCTCCCCATCTCTTGTCTTTCTCCCCCATCTCTTGTCTTTCTCCCCCATCTCTTGTCTTTCTCCCCCATCTCATGTCTTTCTCCCTCTTCCCTCCCCCAATCTCTTGTCTTTCTCCCCCATCCCTTATCTTTCTCCCCCATCTCTTATCTTTCTCCCCATCTCTTGTCCTTCTCCCCCATCTCTTGTCTTTCTCCCCCATCTCTTATCTTTCTCCCCCATCTCTTATCTTTCCCCCCCCATCTCCTGTCTTTATCCCCCATCTCTCTTCCCTCCCCCATCTCTTGTCTTTTCTCTCTTCCTTCCCCCAATCTCTTGTCTTTCTAACCCATCTCTTGTCCTTCTCCACCATCTCTTATCTTTCTCCCCATCTCTCTTCCCTCCCCCATCTCTTGTCTTTCTCCCTCTTCCCTCCCCCAATCTCTTATCTTTCTCCCCCATCTCTTGTCTTTCTAACCCAATCTCTTGTCTTTCTCCCCCATCTCTTGTCTTTCTCCCCCAATCTCTTGTCTCTCTCCCCCATCTCTTGTCCTTCTCCCCATCTCTTGTCTTTCTCCCCCATCTCTTATCTTTCTCCCCATCTCTTGTCTTTCTCCCCCATCTCTTGTCTTTCTCACCCATCTCTTGTCTTTCTCCCCCATCTCATGTCTTTCTCCTCTTCCCTCCCCCAATCTCTTGTCTTTCTCCCCCATCCCTTATCTTTCTCCCCCATCTCTTATCTTTCTCCCCCATCTCTTGTCCTTCTCCCCCATCTCTTGTCTTTCTCCCCCATCTCTTATCTTTCTCCCCCATCTCTTATCTTTCTCCCCATCTCCTGTCTTTATCCCCCATCTCTCTTCCCTCCCCCATCTCTTGTCTTTCTCTCTCTTCCTTCCACCAATCTCTTGTCTTTCTAACCCATCTCTTGTCCTTCTCCACCATCTCTTATCTTTCTCCCCATCTCTCTTCCCTCCCCCATCTCTTGTCTTTCTCCCTCTTCCCTCCCCCAATCTCTTATCTTTCTCCCCCATCTCTTGTCTTTCTAACCCAATCTCTTGTCTTTCTCCCCATCTCTTGTCTTTCTCCCCCAGTCTCTTGTCTCTCTCCCCCATCTCTTGTCCTTCTCCCCATCTCTTGTCTTTCTCCCCCATCTCTTATCTTTCTCCCCATCTCTCTTCCCTCCCCCATCTCTTGTCTTTCTCCCTCTTCCCTCCCCCAATCTCTTGTCTTTCTCCCCCATCTCTTGTCTTTCTCCCTCTTCCCTCCCCCAATCTCTTGTCTTTCTCCCCCATCTCTTGTCTTTCTCCCCATCTCTTGTCTTTATCCCCCATCACTCTTCCCTCCCCCATCTCTTGTCTTGCTCCCTCTTCCCTCCCCCAATCTCTTGTCTTTCTCCCCATCTCTTGTCTTTCTCCCCATCTCTTGTCTTTCTCCCCCATCTCTTGTCTTTCTCCCCCATCTCATGTCTTTCTCCCCCATCTCTTGTCTTTCTCACCCATCTCTTATCTTTCTCCCCATCTCTTATCTTTCTCCCCATCTCATCTTGTCTTTCTCCCCATCTCTTATCTATCTCCCCCATCTCTTATCTTTCTCCCCCATCTCATGTCTTTCTCCCTCTTCCCACCCCCAATCTCTTGTCTTTCTCCCCCATCTCTTATCTTTCTCCCCATCTCTTGTCTTTCTCCCCATCTCTTGTCTTTCTCCCCATCTCTTATCTTTCTCCCCATCTCTTGTCTTTCCCCCTCTGCTCTTCCCTCTTTTTCTACTCTCCTACCTATCTCATCACACACCACCAGGTAGGTCACTTTGGACAGTGATTAATAAAGCAATGGAAAGGAAGATGGTCTGTCTCTCTCTCCATTAATCCAGGGCCATTGGGTTCAAACAAGACATAACAGAGTTCTTACCGTTACTGGTGTAATGCTACTCTACTAAACAGACTGTATTACTGTAGGTAGTAGGGCCATAAAACTACTCTACTAAACAGACTGTATTACTGTAGGCAGTAGGGCCATAAAACTACTCTACGAAACAGACTGTATTACTGTAGGCAGTAGGGCCATAAAACTACTCTACTAAACAGACTGTATTACTGTAGGTAGTAGGGCCATAAAACTACTCTACTAAACAGACTGTATTACTGTAGGTAGTAGGGCCATAAAACTACTCTACTAAACAGACTGTATTACTGTAGGCAGTAGGGCCATAAAACTACTCTACTAAACAGACTGTATTACTGTAGGTAGTAGGGCCACAAAACTACTCTACTAAAACAGACTGTATTACTGTAGGTAGTAGGGCCATAAAACTACTCTACTAAACAGACTGTATTACTGTAGGTAGTAGGGCCATAAAACTACTCTACTAAACAGACTGTATTACTGTAGGTAGTAGGGCCATAAAACTACTCTACTAAACAGACTGTATTACTGTAGGTAGTAGGGCCATAAAACTACTCTACTAAACAGACTGTATTACTGTACGTAGTAGGGCCATAAAACTACTCTACTAAACAAACTGTATTACTGCATATGGAATAGGGGACTACATATGGAAAAGGGAACTACATATGGAATAGGGAACTACATATGGAAAAGGGAACTACATATGGAATAGGGAACTGCATATGGAATAGGGAACAACATATGGAATAGTGAACTACACATGGAATAGGGAACTACATATGGAAAAGGGGACTACATATGGAATAGGGAATTACATATGGAATAGGGAACTACATATGGAATAGGGGACTACATATGGAATAGGGGACTACATATGGAATAGGGAACTACATATGGAATAGGGAACTACATATGGAATAGGGAACTGCATATGGAATAGGGAACAACATATGGAATAGTGAACTACACATGGAATAGGGAACTACATATGGAAAAGGGGACTACATATGGAATAGGGAACTACATATGGAATAGGGAATTACATATGGAATAGGGAACTACATATGGAATAGGGGACTACATATGGAATAGGGGACTACATATGGAATAGGGAACTACATATGGAATAGGGAACTACATATGGAATAGGGAACTGCATATGGAATAGGGAACTACATATGGAATAGTGAACTACACATGGAATAGGGAACTACATATGGAATAGGGAACTACATATGGAATCGGGGACTACATAGGGAATAGGGAACTACATATGGAATAGGGAACTACATATGGAATAGGGGACTACATATGGAATAGGGAACTACATATGGAATAGGGAACTACACATGTAATAGGGAACTGCATAGGGAATATGGGACTACATAGGGAATAGGGGACTACATAGGGAATAGGGAACTACATATGGAATAGGGAACTACATATGGAATAGGGAACTACATATGGAATAGGGAACTACATATGGAATAGGGGACTACATATGGAATAGGGGACTACATAGGGAATAGGGAACTACATATGTAATAGGGAACTACATATGTAATAGGGAACTACATATGTAATAGGGAACTATATATGGAATAGGGAATACATAGGGAATAGGGAACTACATATGGAATAGGGAACTACATATGGAATAGGGAACTACATATGGAATAGGGAACTACATATGGAATAGGGAACTACACATGGAATAGGGAACTACATATGGAATAGGGAACTACATATGGAATAGGGGACTACATATGGAATAAGGAACAACATATAGGAATAGGGAACTACTTATGTAATAGGGAACTACATATGTAATAGGGAACTACATATGGAATAGGGAACTACATAGGGAATAGGGAACTACATATGGAATAGGGAACTACATATGGAATAGGGAACTACATAGGGAATAGGGGACTACATATGGAATAGGGGACTACATATGGAATAGGGGACTACATAGGGAATAGGGAACTACATATGGAATCGGGAACTGCATAGGGGATAGGGAACTACATATGGAATAGGGAACTGCATAGGGAATAGGTAACTACATATGGAATAGGGAACTTTATAGGGGATAGGGTACAACATATGAAATAGGGAACTACATATGGAATAGGGAACAACATATGAAATAGGGAACTACATATGGAATAGGGAACTGCATAGGGGATAGGAAACTATTTAGGGGATAGGGAACTACTTAGGGGATAGGGAACTACATAGGGGATAGGGAACTACATAGGGGATAGGGAACTACATAGGGGATAGGGAACTACATACGGGATAGGGAACTACATAGGGGATAGGAAGCTACATAGGGGATAGGGAATTACATAGGGGATAGGAAGCTACATAGGGGATAGGGAATTACATATGGGATAGGGAACTACATAGGGGATAGGGAACTACATAGGTGATAGGAAGCTACATAGGGGATAGGGAACTACATAGGGGATAGGAAGCTACATAGGGGAAAGGGAACTACATTTGGAATAGGGAACTACATAAGGGATAGGGAACTACATAGGGAATAGGGAACTACATAGGGGATAGGGAACTACATAGGGGATAGGGAACTACATAGGGGAAAGGAACTACAAAGGGAAAGGAACCTACATAGGGGATAGGGAACTACATAGGGGATAGGGAACTACATAGGGGATAGGAAGGCTACATAGGGGATAGGGAACTGCATTTGGAATAGGGAACTACATAAGGGATAGGGAACTACATAGGAAATAGGGAACTACATAGGGGATAGGGAACTACATAGGGGATAGGGAACTACATAGGGGATAGGGAACTACATAGGGGATAGGGAACTACATAGTGAATAGGGAACTACATAGGGAATAGGGAAATACAAAGGGAAAGGGGGCCATTTGGGACGCAACCCTGATTTAAAGCAGCTGGAGGCAGGGCTTTCTCCTATAGGGCTCCATTTTTATGGAATGGTCTGCCTACCCATGTGAGAGACGCAGACTTGGTCTCAACCTTTAAATCTTTACTGAATACTCATCGCTTCAGTGGGTCATATGATTGAGTGTAGTATGACCCAGGAGTGTGAAGGTTTGCTCTCTCCTTGCTGTCTCTGCCTGGCCGGTTCCCCTCTTTCCACTGGGATTCTCTGCATCTAACCCTATTACAGGGGCTGAGTCACTGGTTTATTGGTGCTCCTTCATGCCGTCCCTAGGAGGGGAGCATCACTTGAGTGGGTTGGGCCACTGACATGATCTTCCTGTCCGGGTTTCCCCCCCCTCCCTTGGATTTTGCCGTGGCGGAGATCTTTGTGGGCTATACTCTGCCGTGTCTCAGGATGGTAAGTTGGTGGTTGAAGATGTCCCTCTAGTGGTGTGGGGGCTGTGTGCTTTGTGTGCTTTGTGCTTTGGCAAAGTGTGTGGGGTTATATCCTTCCTGTTTTGCCCTGTCCGGGGGTATCATTGGATGGGGCCACAGTGTCTCCTGACCCCTCCTGTCTCAGACTCCAGTATTTATGCTGCAGTAGTTTATGTGTCGGGGGCTAGAGTCAGTCTGTTATATCTGGAGTACTTCTCCTGTCTTATCCGGTGTCCTGTGTGAATTTAAGTATGCTCTCTCTAATTCTCTCTTTCTCTCTTTCTTTCTCTCTCTTGGAGGACCTGAGCCCTAGGACCATGCCTCAGGACTACCTGGCATGATGACTCCTTGTTGTCCCCAGTCCACCTGGCCGTGCTGCTGATCCAGTTTTGACCTGTTCACCGGACGTGCTACCTGTCCCAGACCTGCTGTCCTGAGACAGCAGGAGTGGTAGAGATACTCTGAATGATCGGCTATGAAAAGCCAACTGACATTTACTCCTGAGGTGCTGACCTTCTGCACCTTCGACAACCACTGTGATTATTATTATTTGACCCTGCTGGTCATTTATGAACATTTGAACATCTTGGCCATGTTCTGTTATAATCTCCACCTGGCACAGCCAGAAGAGGTCTGGCCACCCTTATAGCCTGGTTCCTCTCTAGGTTTCTTCCTAGGTTTTGGGCTTTCTAGGGAGTTTTTCGTAGCCACCCCACATAGCCGGGTTCCTCTCTAGGTTTCTTCCTAGATTCTGGACTTTCTAGGGAGTTTTTCCTAGCCAGGCATGTTTACTATTTTGTTGCATTACAACCTCTATTTAAATGGATTGTTATTTGGATTTCATGGAATAGACATTCACAAAATAGTTCAAATTAGTGTTGTGAAATGAAAAAAATAACTTGATTAAAAAAATTACAAATGGAAAAGTGGTGCGTGCATATGTATTCACCCCATTAGCCATGAAACCCCTAAATAAGATCTGGTGCAACCCATTACCTTCAGAAGTCACAATTAGTTAAATACAGTCCACCTGTGTGCAATCTAAATGTCACATGATATTTCACATGATCTCAGTATACACACACCTGTTCTGAATGGCCCCAGAGTCAAACACTTCTAAGCAAGAGGCACCATGAAGACCAAGGAGCTCTCCAACCAGGTCAGGGACAATGTTGTGGAGAAGTATAGAATTCTAGTCCTCACCGGGAGGACTAGAAAAAGGAAAATGCAAAAAGTTTGCAAAAAATATACAAGACGAACTGACACAGAGAGACAGGAAACACAGGGATAAATACACTGGTACAGAGAGACAGGAAACACTGGGATAAATACACTGGTACAGAGAGACAGGAAACACAGGGAAAAATACACTGGTACAGAGAGACAGGAAACACAGGGATAAATACACTGGTACAGAGAGACAGGAAACACTGGGATAAATACACTGGTACAGAGAGACAGGAAACACAGGGATAAATACACTGGTACAGAGAGACAGGAAACACAGGGATAAATACACTGGTACAGAGAGACAGGAAACACAGGGATAAATACACTGATACAGAGAGACAGGAAACACAGGGATAAATACACTGATACAGAGAGACAGGAAACACAGGGAAAAATACACTGGTACAGAGAGACAGGAAACACAGGGATAAATACACTGGTACAGAGAGACAGGAAACACAGGGATAAATACACTGATACAGAGAGACAGGAAACACAGGGATAAATACACTGATACAGAGAGACAGGAAACACAGGGATAAATACACTGGTACAAGAGATAGGAAACACTGGGATAAATACACTGGTACAGAAAGACAGGAAACACAGGGATAAATACACTGGTACAGAGAGACTGGAAACACAGGGATAAATACACTGGTACAGAGAGACAGGAAACACAGGGATAAATACACTGATACAGAGAGACAGGAAACACAGGGATAAATACACTGGTACAGAGAGACAGGAAACACAGGGATAAATACACTGGTACAGAGAGACAGGAAACACAGGGATAAATACACTGGTACAGAGAGACAGGAAACACAGGGATAAATACACTGATACAGAGAGACAGGAAACACAGGGATAAATACACTGGTACAGAGAGACAGGAAACACAGGGATAAATACACTGGTACAGAGAGACAGGAAACACTGGGATAAATACATTGGTACAGAGAGACAGGAAACACAGGGAAAAATACACTGGTACAGAGAGACAGGAAACACAGGGATAAATACACTGGTACAGAGAGACAGGAAACACAGGGATAAATACACTGATACAGAGAGACAGGAAACACAGGGATAAATACACTGATACAGAGAGACAGGAAACACAGGGATAAATACACTGGTACAAGAGATAGGAAACACAGGGATAAATACACTGGTACAGAAAGACAGGAAACACAGGGATAAATACACTGGTACAGAGAGACTGGAAACACAGGGATAAATACACTGGTACAGAGAGACAGGAAACACAGGGATAAATACACTGATACAGAGAGACAGGAAACACAGGGATAAATACACTGGTACAGAGAGACAGGAAACACAGGGATAAATACACTGGTACAGAGAGACAGGAAACACAGGGATAAATACACTGGTACAGAGAGACAGGAAACACAGGGATAAATACACTGGTACAGAGAGACAGGAAACACAGAGATAAATACACTGGTACAGAGAGACATGAAACACAGGGAGAAATTCACTGGCACAGAGAGACAGGAGCAGTGTGATCTCTGTCCTCTCTCTCAGAGCAGCGTGATCTCCTCTCTCTCAGAGCAGTGTGATCTCTGTCTCTCTCAGAGCAGTGTAATCTCTGTCCTCTCTCTTAGAGCAGTGTGATCTCTGTCCTCACTCTCAGAGCAGTGTGATCTCTGCCCTCTCACTCAGAGCAGCTTGATCTCCTCTCTCTCAGAGCAGTGTGACTTCTGTCCTCTCTCTCAGAGCAGTGTGATCTCTGTCCTCTCTCTCAGAGCAGCGTGATCTCCATCTTATCTCTCTGTGCAGTGTGATCTCTCGGAGCAGTTAATTAATTCTTCAGCCAACTGAACTAAAACCTTAGAGACTAAACCAATCATGTCAACTTCTTCCCTGCAGGTTTCATCTCTAACAGGCAACGGTTAATGTTCCCAACAACGGATTAGAGTATCAATGTCAATAATGATTTGTTGACCTAAATACCTTTCCTTTGAACTTGTCAGCTGCTATTAATATATTAGAAAAGGTGTTATTGAGACACTTCCCATTGTTCAACATTTAAATCACTGACAGATTCCTTCAAAATGTCATCATTGTTAGTCCATTTGAACACTCATATGAAACTGTCAGACAGTCATTGTTGCATTGTTGGTTAAAGTTTAGGAGATTGGAGGGCTATCCTGTTCCTTCTGGGGCATTATGGTAAAGACTGTTCTAGAAGACTATCCTGTTCCTTCTGGGGCATTATGGTAAAGACTGTTCTAGAAGACTATCCTGCTCCTACTGGGGCATTATGGTAAAGACTGTTCTAGAAGACTATCCTGTTCCTTCTGGGGCATTATGGTAAAGACTGTTCTAGAAGACTATCCTGCTCCTTCTGGGCCATTATGGTAAAGACTGTTCTAGAAGACTATCCTGCTCCTTCTGGGGCATTATGGTGAAGACTGTTCTAGAAGACTATCCTGCTCCTTCTGGGGCATTATGGTAAAGACTGTTCTAGAAGACTATCCTGCTCCTTCTGGGGCATTATGGTAAAGACTGTTCTAGAAGACTATCATGCTCCTTCTGTGGCATTATGGTAAAGACGGTTCACACTCACAAACATATTCACACTCACAAACACCCCCGCCCACACACACACACACACACACGTCTCTGCGAAAGCCACCAGCAGCCTGGTTTGATAAGATAGAATTAGAGAGTAGTGAGTCACTCACACAGCTCTTAAATAAACAATGAAACTCTTCTATCTTCCAAATAGAACTACTTGTCAACACCACCATTCACAATTTAACATTTCACACATATCAATATGTTGTTGGAGCAAAGAAATATATATTTTCATGCTCTGTAATTTAATAAAGGTTTAATTTGAGTTATTGTAATAATCACACAGTCCACAGTTCTCCACCTATAGAGGAGGGAGCAGATTCATAGTTGCAAGAAGAAGACTGCAGTGTAGCTGCCCCTTCTGTCTCAATGAGAAGACTGTTATTAATAAAAATTTGATTTGATTTGATTTGACTGCAGTGTAGCTGCCCTTCTGTCTCATGGAGAAGACTGCAGTGTAGCAGCCCTTCTGTCTCAATGAGAAGACTGCAGTGTAGCTGCCCCTTCTGTCTCAATGAGAAGACTGCAGTGTAGCTGCCCTTCTGTCTCAATGAGAAGACTGCAGTGTAGCTGCCCCTTCTGTCTCAATGAGAAGACTGCAGTGTAGCAGCCCCTTCTGTCTCATAGAGAAGACTGCAGTGTAGCTGCCCTTCTGTCTCAATGAGAAGACTGCAGTGTAGCTGCCCCTTCTGTCTCAATGAGAAGACTGCAGTGTAGCTGCCCCTTCTGTCTCAATGAGAAGACCACAGTGTAGCAGCCCCTCTGTCTCAGAGAAGACTGCAGTGTAGCTGCCCTTCTGTCTCAATGAGAAGACTGCAGTGTAGCTGCCGCTTCTGTCTCAATGAGAAGACTGCAGTGTAGCTGCCCCTTCTGTCTCATGGAGAAGACTGCAGTGTAGCAGCCCCTTCTGTCTCATAGAGAAGACCACAGTGTAGCAGCCCCTTCTGTCTCATAGAGAAGACTGCAGTGTAGCTGCCCTTCTGTCTCAATGAGAAGACTGCAGTGTAGCTGCCCCTTCTGTCTCAATGAGAAGACTGCAGTGTAGCTGCCCCTTCTGTCTCAATGAGAAGACTGCAGTGTAGCAGCCCCTTCTGTCTCATAGAGAAGACTGCAGTGTAGCAGCCTTTCTGGCTCATAGAGAAGACTGCAGTGTAGCAGCCCCTTCTGTCTCATAGAGAAGACTGCAGTGTAGCTGCCCCTTCTGTCTCAATGAGAAGACTGCAGTGTAGCTGCCCCTTCTGTCTCAATGAGAAGACTGCAGTGTAGCAGCCTTTCTGTCTCATGGAGAAGACTGCAGTGTAGCTGCCCCTTCTGTCTCATAGAGAAGACTGCAGTGTAGCTGCCCTTCTGTCTCAATGAGAAGACTGCAGTGTAGCTGCCCCTTCTGTCTCATAGAGAAGACTGCAGTGTAGCTGCCCTTCTGTCTCAATGAGAAGACTGCAGTGTAGCTGCCCCTTCTGTCTCAATGAGAAGACTGCAGTGTAGCTGCCCCTTCTGTCTCATAGAGAAGACTGCAGTGTAGCTGCCCCTTCTGTCTCAATGAGCTAGCCCCAAATAGCAGCACTGTAGAAACTATTACACTCGACGGAACGACTTGATTAGTGTAGTGTCAACATCGCAGCCACTGCCAGCTAGCCTACAAAGTCAACAACGCAGCCACTGCCAGCTAGCCTACTCCAGCAGTACTGTATCATTTCAATCATTTTAGTCAATAAGATTCTTGCTACGTAAACTTAACTTTCTGAACATTCGAGACGTGTAGTCCACTTGTCATTCCAATCTCCTTTGCATTAGCGTAGCCTCTTCTGTAGCCTGTCAACTATGTGTCTATCTATCCCTGTTCTCTCCTCTCTGCACAGACCATACAAACGCTCCACACCGCGTGGCCGCGGCCACCTAATCTGGTGGTCCCAGCGCGCACGACCCACGTGGAGTTCCAGGTCTCCGGTAGCCTCTGGAACTGCCGATCTGCGGCCAACAAGGCAGAGTTCATCTCAGCCTATGCCTCCCTCCAGTCCCTCGACTTCTTGGCACTGACGGAAACATGGATCACCACAGATAACACTGCTACTCCTACTGCTCTCTCTTCGTCCGCCCACGTGTTCTCGCACACCCGAGAGCTTCTGGTCAGCGGGGTGGTGGCACCGGGATCCTCATCTCTCCCAAGTGGTCATTCTCTCTTTCTCCCCTTACCCATCTGTCTATCGCCTCCTTTGAATTCCATGCTGTCACAGTTACCAGCCCTTTCAAGCTTAACATCCTTATCATTTATCGCCCTCCAGGTTCCCTCGGAGAGTTCATCAATGAGCTTGATGCCTTGATAAGCTCCTTTCCTGAGGACGGCTCACCTCTCACAGTCCTGGGTGACTTTAACCTCCCCACGTCTACCTTTGACTCATTCCTCTCTGCCTCCTTCTTTCCACTCCTCTCCTCTTTTGACCTCACCCTCTCACCTTCCCCCCTACTCACAAGGCAGGCAATACGCTCGACCTCATCTTTACTAGATGCTGTTCTTCCACTAACCTCATTGCAACTCCCCTCCAAGTCTCCGACCACTACCTTGTATCCTTTTCCCTCTCGCTCTCATCCAACACTTCCCACACTGCCCCTACTCGGATGGTATCGCGCCGTCCCAACCTTCGCTCTCTCTCCCCCGCTACTCTCTCCTCTTCCATCCTATCATCTCTTCCCTCTGCTCATACCTTCTCCAACCTATCTCCTGATTCTGCCTCCTCAACCCTCCTCTCTTCCCTTTCTGCATCCTTTGACTCTCTATGTCCCCTATCCTCCAGGCCGGCTCGGTCCTCCCTCCCGCTCCGTGGCTCGACGACTCATTGCGAGCTCACAGAACAGAGCTCCGGGCAGCCGAGCGGAAATGGAGGAAAACTCGCCTCCTGCGGACCTGGCATCCTTTCACTCCCTCCTCTCTACATTTTCCTCCTCTGTCTCTGCTGCTAAAGCCACTTTCTACCACTCTAAATTCCAAGCATCTGCCTCTAACCCTAGGAAGCTCTTTGCCACCTTCTCCTCCCTCCTGAATCCTCCTCCCCCTCCCCCTCCTCCCTCTCTGCAGATGACTTCGTCAACCATTTTGAAAAGAAGGTCGATGACATCCGATCCTCGTTTGCTAAGTCAAACGACACCGCTGGTTCTGCTCACACTGCCCTACCCTGTGCTCTGACCTCTTTCTCCCCTCTCTCTCCAGATGAAATCTCGCTTCTTGTGACGGCCGGCCGCCCAACAACCTGCCCGCTTGACCCTATCCCCTCCTCTCTTCTCCAGACCATTTCCGGAGACCTTCTCCCTTACCTCACCTCGCTCATCAACTCATCCCTGACCGCTGGCTACGTCCCTTCCGTCTTCAAGAGAGCGAGAGTTGCACCCCTTCTGAAAAAACCTACACTCGATCCCTCCGATGTCAACAACTACAGACCAGTATCCCTTCTTTCTTTTCTCTCCAAAACTCTTGAATGTGCCGTCCTTGGCCAGCTCTCCCGCTATCTCTCTCAGAATGACCTTCTTGATCCAAATCAGTCAGGTTTCAAGACTAGTCATTCAACTGAGACTGCTCTTCTCTGTATCACGGAGGCGCTCCGCACTGCTAAAGCTAACTCTCTCTCCTCTGCTCTCATCCTTCTAGACCTATCGGCTGCCTTCGATACTGTGAACCATCAGATCCTCCTCTCCACCCTCTCCGAGTTGGGCATCTCCGGCGCGGCCCACGCTTGGATTGCGTCCTACCTGACAGGTCGCTCCTACCAGGTGGCGTGGCGAGAATCTGTCTCCTCACCACGCGCTCTCACCACTGGTGTCCCCCAGGCTCTGTTCTAGGCCCTCTCCTCTTCTCGCTATACACCAAGTCACTTGGCTCTGTCATAACCTCACATGGTCTCTCCTATCATTGCTATGCAGACGACACACAATTAATCTTCTCCTTTCCCCCTTCTGATGACCAGGTGGCGAATCGCATCTCTGCATGTCTGGCAGACATATCAGTGTGGATGACGGATCACCACCTCAAGCTGAACCTCGGCAAGACGGAGCTGCTCTTCCTCCCGGGGAAGGACTGCCCGTTCCATGATCTCACCATCACGGTTGACAACTCCATTGTGTCCTCCTCCCAGAGCGCTAAGAACCTTGGCGTGATCCTGGACAACACCCTGTCGTTCTCAACCAACATCATGGTGGTGGCCCGTTCCTGTAGGTTCATGCTCTACAACATCCGCAGAGTACGACCCTGCCTCACACAGGAAGCGGCGCAGGTCCTAATCCAGGCACTTGTCATCTCCCGTCTGGATTACTGCAACTCGCTGTTGGCTGGGCTCCCTGCCTGTGCCATTAAACCCCTACAACTCATCCAGAACGCCACAGCCCGTCTGGTGTTCAACCTTCCCAAGTTCTCTCACGTCACCCCGCTCCTCCGCTCTCTCCACTGGCTTCCAGTTGAAGCTCGCATCCGCTACAAGACCATGGTGCTTGCCTACGGAGCTGTGAGGGGAACGGCACCGCAGTACCTCCAGGCTCTGATCAGGCCCTACACCCAAACAAGGGCACTGCGTTCATCCACCTCTGGCCTGCACGCGTCCCTACCACTGAGGAAGTACAGTTCCCGCTCAGCCCAGTCAAAACTGTTCGCTGCTCTGGCCCCCCAATGGTGGAACAAACTCCCTCACGACGCCAGGACAGCAGAGTCAATCACCACCTTCCGGAGACACCTGAAACCCTACCTCTTCAAGGAATACCTAGGATAGGATAAGTAATCCTTCTCACCCCCCCTTAAATGATTTAGATGCACTATTGTAAAGTGGCTGTTCCACTGGATGTCAGAAGGTGAATTCACCAATTTGTAAGTCGCTCTGGATAAGAGCGTCTGCTAAATGACTTAAATGTAAATGTAAATGTAAGACTGCAGTGTAGCAGCCTTTCTGTCTCATGGAGAAGTCTGCAGTGAGGCAGCCCCTTCTGTCTCATAGAGAAGACTGCAGTGTAGCTTCCCGTCTGTCTCATAGAGCAGACTGCAGTGTAACTGCCCCATCTGTCTCAATGAGAAGACTGCAATGTAGCTGCCCCATCTGTCTCGTGGAGAAGACTACAGTGTAGCTGCCCCTTCTGTCTCATAGAGCAGACTGCAGTGTAGCTGCCCCATCTGTCTCAATGAGAAGACTGCTGCGAAGCAGCCTTTCTGTCTCATGGAGAAGACTGCAGTGTAGCTGCCCCTTCTGTCTCGTAGAGCAGAAAGCAGTGTAGCTGCCCCATCTGTCTCATAGAGAAGACTGCAGTGTAGCTGCCCCGTCTGTCTCATAGAGAAGACTGCAGTGTAGCTGCCCTTCTGTCTCGTAGAGCAGAAAGCAGTGTAGCTGCCCTTCTGTCTCATAGAGAAGACTGCAGTGTAGCTGCCCGTCTGTCTCAATGATAAGACTGCAGTGTAGCTGCCCTTCTGTCTCAATGAGAAGACTGAAAGTGTAGCAGCCTTTCTGTGTCATGGAGAAGACTGCAGTGTAGCAGCCCTTCTGTCTCATAGAGCAGACTGCAGTGTTGCTGCCCTTCTGTCTCATAGAGAACACTGCAGTGTAGCTGCCCCATCTGTCTCATAGAGAAGATTGCAGTGTAGCTGCCCTTCTGTCTCATAGAGAAGACTGCAGTGTAGCTGCTCCGTCTGTCTCAATGAGAAGACTGCAGTGTCGCTGCCCCTCTGTCTCATAGAGAAGACTGCAGCGTATCTGCCCCTCAAAGAGCTTCATGCTGTCAGTAGCTCCTCAATCACACACACACACACACACACACACACACACACACACACACACACACACACACACACACACACACACACACACACACACACACACACACACTGCTCTGCAGATAGACACACCCACCCTGACCTTGCATTTTATAATTAACCTTTGGATGTAATAAATGTATCACTAGTCACTTTAAACAATGCCACTTTATATAATGTTTACATACCCTACATACTCATCTCATATGTATATACTGTACTCTACACCATCTTCTGCATCCTGCCTATGCCGCACGGCCATCACTCATCTATATATTTATATGTACATATTTTAATTCATTCCTTTACACTTGTGTGTGTAAGTTAGTTGTTGGGAAATTGTTAGATCACTTGTTAGATATTACTGTACGGTCGGAACTAGAAGCACAAGCATTTCGCTACACTCGCATTAACATCTGCTAACCATGTACAGTGGGGCAAAAAAGTATTTAGTCAGCCACCAATTGTGCAAGTTCTCCCACTTAAAAAGATTGAGAGAGGCCTGTAATTTTCATCATAGGTACACTTCAACTATAACAGACAAAATGAGAAGAAAAAATATCGAGAAAATCACATTGTAGGATTTTTTTATGAATTTATTTGCAAATTATGGTGGAAAATAAGTATTTGGTCAACATAAACCACATAAACCATAAATTACATGCTAAATATTCCCTTACCTTTGATGATCTTCATCAGAATGCACTTCCAGGAATCCCAGGTCCACAATAAATGCTTGATTTGTTCTATAATATCCGTTATTTATGTTCAATTAGCAACTTTTATTAAGCGTGTTTGGTACACCTATCCAAATGCTGGTGCTGGGCGATCATTTTTTCGGACAAAATCTTCAAAAAGTTATATTACAGGTCGAAGAAACATTTCAAACTAAGTTCAGAATCAATCATTAGGATGTTTTTATCATAAATCTTCAATAATGTTCCAACCGGAGAATTGTGTCTTGAGGAGCAACGGAACGCAGGTCGATATCATGTGGAATGCGCGTGGCCAGGAAATGGCTGACACATGGCTCATTCTGCTCTTATTCAGTCCCACAACACAGTAGAAGCCTCATTCGAATTTCTATAGACGGTTGACATCTAGTGCAAGCCCTAGGAAGTGAATCTTCATTCATATCGCAATGGGATTTCAATAGGGAATGGTTTGAAATTATACCAACCTCAGATTTCTCACTTCCTGTTTGGATTTCATCTCTGGTTTTTGCCTGCCATATGAGTTCTGTTATACTCACAGACATCATTCAAACAGTTTTAGAAACTTCAGAGTGTTTTCTATCCAATACTACTAATACTATGCATATATTAGCAACTGGGACTGAGGAGCAGGCCGTTTACTCTGGGCACCTCTGGGCACCTTTCATCCAAGCTACTCAATAGTGCCCCTGCAGCCATAAGAAGTAATAGAACGATCGTGTCGTATTACTTACTAATTTGTGATGTAACTAAGAACAGTAGAACAACACAACTGTATCTCTGAATGTGTATATTTCCCAGTGATCAGATTCACACCAAAATGTTGCGGAACTTAAATAAATAAATATAAGAAGTGTATGTGAGAAGATGTAATGTGATGTTAGCCTTCTAAATGAGAGAATTATTTTTCATATGAAGTCTTTAACCAGTCAGTGACCACACCCACGTGAAATGGTTTTGTCATGATGTGTGTTTTGTCTGCCATTTTATTTTTAATCCCACCTCGCCGCAGGTGATAAGAAGTCAATAACTAAATATGAATTTTGTTCTTAATTGACTAGTTAAATGAAGATAAATAAATACATAATACACATATGGCCTATTTCCATTAAATGTATATCCGATATATAGCTGATATATGTATATATATATATGATATATATATGCTATCTAATATATAGCTGATATATGTATATATATATATATGATATATATATGCTATCTGATATATAGCTGATATATGTATATATATATATAATATATATATGCTATCTAATATATAGCTGATATATGTATATATATATATGATATGTATATGCTATCTGATATATAGCTGATATATGTATATATATAATATATATATATATATATATGCTATCTGATATATAGCTGATATATGTATATATATATATGATATGTATATGCTATCTGATATATAGCTGATATATGTATATATATAATATATATATATATATATATATATGCTATCTGATATATAGCTGATATATGTATATATATATATATATGATATGTATATGCTATCTGATATATAGCTGATATATGTATATATATATATATATATATATATATATATATATATATATATATATATATATATATATATGCTATCTGATATATAGCTGATATATGTATATATATATATATATATATATATATATATATATATATATATGCTATCTGATATATAGCTGATATATGTATATATATATATATATGATATATATATGCTATCTGATATATAGCATTGTAAAATGTACCGTTTTTGTCAGCTGTACAGGAGATAAACAGTAACATGAAATGAAATGCTTGTCTGCTCACAGCACGGTGGTGGTGGTTGTTGCTGTGTTGCAGGATGATGTTCCACTGGTACAAGCCACACTTGAATAACAAGACCACTTCTTCCTCAAAAACACAGACAATATAGCCACACGCACGCACACACACACGCACACGCACACGCACACAAACACACACACACACACACACACACACACACACACACACACACACACACACACACACACACACACACACACACACACACACACACACACACACACACTCACACGCACACGCACACGCACACAAAAACACACACACACACATAGGCATAACAGGGGGTCTAGTGTGGAATATCCATCTCTATTTAGATGTTCCTGCTGCACTCAGCAGCCACGTGGAAACCAGGACAACGTGACAGCGCAGTCACACCGACAGGTGTGTGTGAGGGTTTCCGCTAGGAATGCCTGCAGCATTTTAATTTACCAGTAACACCAACAGGGTGTGTGTGTGTGAGGGTTTTCCGAAAGGAATGCCTGCAGAATTTAATTTACCAGACATCTGACATGCACCAGACCCATATGCATTGGGCGCTTAACCTGATTAGGGCGTCCACCCACTAACCTGATTAGGGCGTCCACCCACTAACCTGATTAGGGAATCCACCCACTAACCTGATTAGGGAGTCCACCCACTAGCCTGATTAGGGAGTCCACCCACTAACCTGATTAGGAGTCCACCCACTAACCTGATTAGGGCGTCCACCCACTAACCTGATTAGGGCGTCCACCCACTAACCTGATTAGGCGTCCACCCACTAACCTGATTAGGGCGTCCACCCACTAACCTGATTAGGGCGTCCACCCACTAACCTGATTAGGGAGTCCACCCACTAACCTGATTAGGGCGTACACCCACTAGCCTGATTAGGAGTCCACCCACTAACCTGATTAGGGAGTCCACCCACTAACCTGATTAGGGAGTCCACCCACTAACCTGATTAGGGAGTCCACCCACTAACCTGATTAGGCGTCCACCCACTAACCTGATTAGGGAGTCCACCCAGTAACCTGATTAGGAGTCCACCCACTAACCTGATTAGGGGAGTCCACCCACTAACCTGATTAGGGAGTCCACCCACTAACCTGATTAGGGAGTCCACCCACTAACCTGATTAGGGAGTCCACCCACTAACCTGATTAGGGAGTCCACCCACTAACCTGATTAGGGAGTCCACCCACTAACCTGATTAGGGAGTCCACCCACTAACCTGATTAGGGGAGTCCACCCACGGTCCTCAGAATGACTAATCACATTTAGCATAAGGTCATTCGGGCTCAACGTAGACTTTGATCTGAAGCCATTCGTGTGATTATTGTGACTTTTGCCATTGTAATTGTTTGTAAGCTTGTGTAGTCAAATGAATCTCTGATCCTATGCTATCCATTTGCTGTTTGTATGCTGTTCTTTGTATGACATTTTAATATTTGATTATTAACCAATGATATTATATATGAGAGGTTTTAAGATGGAATATCCTGAAAGTATAAAGAGGGGAGATGTTATATGCATCAACAAGGTGCATTTGGCTACTGAACAACGAAATACATTTTTTATGAAATAATTGCCTCTACGGATACGTTCTGATTTTGGCTGGGCTGCTTTGAAGCAAGGTAAGACATGCTTCATAATATGAAGCAAAACGTTCAGGTTTCCAACAAGTGTTTTCAAAATGCTTACTGCCTCCAGCTCATTGCAAAGTGGTGTGTGACGTTCTGATGAAGCCTGCCTCTCTGATGCCAGGACTAACGTCCACAGTGTTAAAACCTCTCTGTCCTCTCTGATGTCAGGACTAACATCCACAGTGTTAAAACCTCTCTGCCCTCTCTGATGCCAGGACAAACGTCCACAGTGTTAAAACCTCTCTGTCCTCTCTGATGCCAGGACTAACGTCCACAGTGTTAAAACCTCTCTGTCCTCTCTGATGCCAGGACTAAGGTCCACAGTGTTAAAACCTCTCTGCCCTCTCTGATGACAGGACTAACGTCCACAGTGTTAAAACCTCTCTGTCCTCTCTGATGCCAGGACTAACGTCCACAGTGTTAAAACCTCTCTGTCCTCTCTGATGACAAGACTAACGTCCACAGTGTTAAAACCTCTGTCTTCCCTGATGCCAGGACTAACGTCCACAGTGTTAAAACCTCTCTGTCCTCTCTGATGCCAGGACTAAAGTCCACAGTGTTAAAACCTCTCTGTCCTCTCTGATGCCAGGACTAACGTCCACAGTGTTAAAACCTCTGTCTTCCCTGATGCCAGGACTAACGTCCACAGTGTTAAAACCTCTGCCCTCTCTGATGCCAGGACTAAGGTCCACAGTGTTAAAACCTCTCTGTCCTCTCTGATGCCAGGACTAACGTCCACAGTGTTAAAACCTCTGTCTTCCCTGATGCCAGGACTAACGTCCACAGTGTTAAAACCTCTGTCCTCTCTGATGCCAGGACTAAGGTCCACAGTGTTAAAACCTCTCTGTCCTCTCTGATGCCAGGACTAACATCCACAGTGTTAAAACCTCTCTGTCCTCTCTGATGACAAGACTAACGTCCACAGTGTTAAAACCTCTGCCCTCTCTGATGCCAGGACTAATGTCCACAGTGTTAAAACCTCTCTGTCCTCTCTGATGACAGGACTAACGTCCACAGTGTTAAAACCTCTGTCTTCTCTGATGCCAGGACTAACGTCCACAGATAGGTGACACCTAATCAGTTGCACAACTGAATTCATTCAAATGAAATGTGTCTTCCGCTTTTTATACCTAAACCCTCTGTATCACAGGTGCAGGGGGCTGCCTTGATCAACATCATCGACGCCCAGGGAGCAGTTGTTGTTGGGGGTTAACTGAATTCAAACCAGCGACATTACATTTACTGGCCCAACGCTCGTAACCGCTAGGCAACCTGCTGTCCTGGGTAGATTGATATGATTCCGCCGCAGTAAGACAGGCAGGAGTTCGGGCCAATGGGATGGTCAGGGAAGTCATAGAGCAACAACACTCGGTGATTGAATAGAGCTTGTGTACACCAGTAGCCTACAGAGAACTACTGCACCTCTTACAAAATGTTCAATCAAAAACACCACTAATGTAAATATAAAATAAAAGTAGCAGCGTATGAAATTAGCACCACAATCTTTTTCATTCAATTTCAATCACTGGGTTTGCCTGTCTGGACATGGACTGGGTTAGCCTGTCTGGACATGGACTGGGTTAGCCTGTCTGGACATGGACTGGGTTAGCCTGTCTGGACATGGACTGGGTTTGCCTGTCTGGACATGGACTGGGTTAGCCTGTCTGGACATGGACTGGGTTAGCCTGTCTGGACATGGACTGGGTTAGCCTGTCTGGACATGGACTGGGTTAGCCTGTCTGGACATGGACTGGGTTAGCCTGTCTGGACATGGACTGGGTTAGCCTGGCTGGACAAAGACTGGGTTAGCCTGCATAGACATAGGGAGGAGAGAAGAGAGGTGATTCAAGTCAAGGAACAAGAAAGGAAATGGGGACAAGAGGGGGGTGAAGGAAAGAACAAATGTGATGGAAACCCACACACACACACAGAGAGAGAGAGAGAGAGAGAGAGAGAGAGAGAGAGAGAGAGAGAGAAGAAAGAGAGAGACTGCAAGCCACCGTAGTGCCCACCCCAAGCTTATGATTAAACCCTGTGCAACTCGGTCCTAGACATCCTGACGGGCCGACCCCAGGTGGTGAAGGTAGGAACAACACCTCCTCCGTCTTCAGTCTCCTCCTGTCCTCCCTGTTCACCCATAACTGCGTGGCTACTCACATCTCCAACTCAAACAAAGTTTGCTGATGACACAACAGTGGAAGGCCTGATTACCAACAACGACGAGACAGTCTACAGGGAGGAGGTGAGGGCCCTGGCAGAGTGGGCCATGAAAATAACCTCTCCATCAACGTCAGCAAAATGAAGGAGCAGACCATGGACTGCAGGAAACTGCAGAGAGAGCACGCCCCCATCGACCGGGCTGCAGTGGAAAGGGCCTATCGGGAGGAGGTGAGGGCCCTGGTGGAGTGGTGCCATGGAGACTGCAGCGAGAGCACGCCCCCATCGACCGGGCTGCAGTGGAAAGGGCCTATCGGGAGGAGGTGAGGGCCCTGGTGGAGTGGTGCCATGGAGACTGCAGAGAGCACGCCCCCATCGACCGGGCTGCAGTGGAGAGGGTCAAGAGCATCAATATCAGTGTGAACCTAACGTAGTCCCGAGAGCGTGGTGAAGAAATGCAACACAGTGTCGCTTCAACCTCAGGAGGCCGAAGACATTTGTCATGGCCCCTTAAGATGTTCACAAACTTCTACAGATGCACCACGGAGAACGTTCTGTGGGACTGTATCACAAATTGGCGAGGCAATATGAATGATTATAGCTCTCCACAGACACACACACGTTAGTTTGTAACCCTCTTATCCAGAGCGGTTTACAGGAAGTTATTAGGGCTATAAGTGCCTTGCTCAAGGGCACGTCGGTAGAGTTTTCATCAAGCCGTTTCAGGTCTTCAAACCAGCGACCTTTCAGTTACTGCCCTCTGAACAAGTCGTCTCTTCCAGCATGTTACCTGGTAGACCCAGTATGTTACCTGGTAGACCCAGCATGTTACCTGGTAGACCCAGCATGTTACCTGGTAGACCCAGCATGTTACCTGGTAGACCCAGCATGTTACCTGATAGACCCAGCATGTTACCTGGTAGACCCATCACCCAGCATGTTACCTGGTAGACCCAGCATGTTACCTGGTAGACCCATCACCCAGCATGTTACCTGGTAGACCCAGCATGTTACCTGGTAGACCCAGCATGTTACCTGGTAGACCCAGCATGTTACCTGGTAGACCCAGCATGTTACCTGATAGACCCAGCATGTTACCTGGTAGACCCAGCATGTTACCTGGTAGACCCAGCATGTTACCTGGTAGACCCAGCATGTTACCTGGTAGACCCAGCATGTTACCTGATAGACCCAGCATGTTACCTGGTAGACCCAGCATGTTACCTGGTAGACCCATCACCCAGCATGTTACCTGGTAGACCCAGTATGTTACCTGGTAGACCCATCACCCAGCATGTTACCTGGTAGACCCAGCATGTTACCTGGTAGACCCAGCATGTTACCTGGTAGACCCAGCATGTTACCTGATAGACCCAGCATGTTACCTGGTAGACCCAGCATGTTACCTGATAGACCCATCAACCAGCATGTTACCTGATAGACCCAGCATGTTACCTGGTAGACCCAGCATGTTACCTGATAGACCCAGCATGTTACCTGGTAGACCCAGCATGTTACCTGATAGACCCAGCATGTTACCTGATAGACCCAGCATGTTACCTGGTAGACCCAGCATGTTACCTGGTAGACCAAGCATGTTACCTGATAGACCCAGCATGTTACCTGGTAGACCCAGCATGTTACCTGGTAGACCCAGCATGTTACCTGGTAGACCCAGCATGTTACCTGGTATACCCAGCATGTTACCTGATAGACCCAGCATGTTACCTGGTAGACCCAGCATGTTACCTGATAGACCCAGCATGTTACCTGATAGACCCAGCATGTTACCTGGTAGACCCAGCATGTTACCTGGTAGACCCATCACCCAGCATGTTACCTGGTAGACCCATCACCCAGCATGTTACCTGGTAGACCCATCACCCAGCATGTTACCTGGTAGACCCAGCATGTTACCTGGTAGACCCAGCATGTTACCTGGTAGACCCAGCATGTTACCTGGTAGACCCAGCATGTTACCTGGTAGACCCAGCATGTTACTTGGTAGACCCAGCATGTTACCTGGTAGACCCGGCATGTTACCTGGTAGACCCATCACCCAGCATGTTACCTGGTAGACCCAGCATGTTACCTGATAGACCCAGCATGTTACCTGGTAGACCCAGCATGTTACCTGGTAGACCCAGCATGTTACCTGATAGACCCAGCATGTTACCTGATAGACCCAGCATGTTACCTGGTAGACCCAGCATGTTACCTGGTAGACCCATCACCCAGCATGTTACCTGGTAGACCCAGCATGTTACCTGGTAGACCCAGCATGTTACCTGGTAGACCCATCACCCAGCATGTTACCTGGTAGACCCAGCATGTTACCTGGTAGACCCAGCATGTTACCTGATAGACCCATCACCCAGCATGTTACCTGGTAGACCCAGCATGTTACCTGGTAGACCCAGTATGTTACCTGATAGACCCAGCATGTTACCTTGTAGACCCAGCATGTTACCTGGTAGACCCAGCATGTTACCTGGTAGACCCAGCATGTTACCTGGTAGACCCAGTATGTTACCTGATAGACCCAGCATGTTACCTTGTAGACCCAGCATGTTACCTGGTAGACCCAGCATGTTACCTGGTAGACCCAGCATGTTACCTGGTAGACCCAGCATGTTACCTGGTAGACCCATCACCCAGCATGTTACCTGATAGACCCAGCATGTTACCTGATAGACCCAGCATGTTACATGGTAGACCCAGTATGTTACCTGATAGACCCAGCATGTTACCTTGTAGACCCAGCATGTTACCTGGTAGACCCAGCATGTTACCTGGTAGACCCAGCATGTTACCTGATAGACCCATCACCCAGCATGTTACCTGATAGACCCAGCATGTTACCTGGTAGACCCAGCATGTTACCTGGTAGACCCAGCATGTTACCTGGTAGACCCAGCATGTTACCTGATAGACCCAGCATGTTACCTGATAGACCCAGCATGTTACCTGGTAGACCCAGTATGTTACCTGTTAGACCCAGCATGTTACCTGATAGACCCAGCATGTTACCTGATAGACCCAGTATGTTACCTGGTAGACCCAGCATGTTACCTGATAGACCCAGCATGTTACCTGGTAGACCCAGCATGTTACCTGATAGACCCAGCATGTTACCTGATAGACCCAGCATGTTACCTGGTAGACCCAGTATGTTACCTGATAGACCCAGCATGTTACCTTGCAGACCCAGCATGTTACCTGGTAGACCCAGCATGTTACCTGATAGACCCATCACCCAGCATGTTACCTGATAGACCCAGCATGTTACCTGGTAGACCCAGCATGTTACCTGGTAGACCCAGCATGTTACCTGGTAGACCCAGCATGTTACCTGGTAGACCCAGCATGTTACCTGGTAGACCCAGCATGTTACCTGATAGACCCATCACCCAGCATGTTACCTGGTAGACCCAGCATGTTACCTGGTAGACCCAGCATGTTACCTGATAGACCCAGTATGTTACCTGATAGACCCAGCATGTTACCTGGTAGACCCAGCATGTTACCTGGTAGACCCAGCATGTTACCTGATAGACCCATCACCCAGCATGTTACCTGGTAGACCCAGCATGTTACCTGGTAGACCCAGCATGTTACCTGGTAGACCCAGCATGTTACCTGGTAGACCCAGCATGTTACCTGGTAGACCCAGTATGTTACCTGATAGACCCAGCATGTTACCTGGTAGACCCAGCATGTTACCTGGTAGACCCAGCATGTTACCTGGTAGACCCAGCATGTTACCTGATAGACATAGCATGTTACCTGATAGACACAGCATGTTACCTGGTAGACCCAGCATGTTACCTGGTAGACCCAGCATGTTACCTGGTAGACCCAGCATGTTACCTGGTATACCCAGCATGTTACCTGATAGACCCAGCATGTTACCTGGTAGACCCAGCATGTTACCTGATAGACCCAGCATGTTACCTGATAGACCCAGCATGTTACCTGGTAGACCCAGCATGTTACCTGGTAGACCCATCACCCAGCATGTTACCTGGTAGACCCATCACCCAGCATGTTACCTGGTAGACCCATCACCCAGCATGTTACCTGGTAGACCCAGCATGTTACCTGGTAGACCCAGCATGTTACCTGGTAGACCCAGCATGTTACCTGGTAGACCCAGCATGTTACCTGGTAGACCCAGCATGTTACTTGGTAGACCCAGCATGTTACCTGGTAGACCCGGCATGTTACCTGGTAGACCCATCACCCAGCATGTTACCTGGTAGACCCAGCATGTTACCTGATAGACCCAGCATGTTACCTGGTAGACCCAGCATGTTACCTGGTAGACCCAGCATGTTACCTGATAGACCCAGCATGTTACCTGATAGACCCAGCATGTTACCTGGTAGACCCAGCATGTTACCTGGTAGACCCATCACCCAGCATGTTACCTGGTAGACCCAGCATGTTACCTGGTAGACCCAGCATGTTACCTGGTAGACCCATCACCCAGCATGTTACCTGGTAGACCCAGCATGTTACCTGGTAGACCCAGCATGTTACCTGATAGACCCATCACCCAGCATGTTACCTGGTAGACCCAGCATGTTACCTGGTAGACCCAGTATGTTACCTGATAGACCCAGCATGTTACCTTGTAGACCCAGCATGTTACCTGGTAGACCCAGCATGTTACCTGGTAGACCCAGCATGTTACCTGGTAGACCCAGTATGTTACCTGATAGACCCAGCATGTTACCTTGTAGACCCAGCATGTTACCTGGTAGACCCAGCATGTTACCTGGTAGACCCAGCATGTTACCTGGTAGACCCAGCATGTTACCTGGTAGACCCATCACCCAGCATGTTACCTGATAGACCCAGCATGTTACCTGATAGACCCAGCAAGTTACATGGTAGACCCAGTATGTTACCTGATAGACCCAGCATGTTACCTTGTAGACCCAGCATGTTACCTGGTAGACCCAGCATGTTACCTGGTAGACCCAGCATGTTACCTGATAGACCCATCACCCAGCATGTTACCTGATAGACCCAGCATGTTACCTGGTAGACCCAGCATGTTACCTGGTAGACCCAGCATGTTACCTGGTAGACCCAGCATGTTACCTGATAGACCCAGCATGTTACCTGATAGACCCAGCATGTTACCTGGTAGACCCAGTATGTTACCTGTTAGACCCAGCATGTTACCTGATAGACCCAGCATGTTACCTGATAGACCCAGTATGTTACCTGGTAGACCCAGCATGTTACCTGATAGACCCAGCATGTTACCTGGTAGACCCAGCATGTTACCTGATAGACCCAGCATGTTACCTGATAGACCCAGCATGTTACCTGGTAGACCCAGTATGTTACCTGATAGACCCAGCATGTTACCTTGTAGACCCAGCATGTTACCTGGTAGACCCAGCATGTTACCTGGTAGACCCAGCATGTTACCTGATAGACCCATCACCCAGCATGTTACCTGATAGACCCAGCATGTTACCTGGTAGACCCAGCATGTTACCTGGTAGACCCAGCATGTTACCTGGTAGACCCAGCATGTTACCTGGTAGACCCAGCATGTTACCTGGTAGACCCAGCATGTTACCTGATAGACCCATCACCCAGCATGTTACCTGGTAGACCCAGCATGTTACCTGGTAGACCCAGCATGTTACCTGATAGACCCAGTATGTTACCTGATAGACCCAGCATGTTACCTGGTAGACCCAGCATGTTACCTGGTAGACCCAGCATGTTACCTGATAGACCCATCACCCAGCATGTTACCTGGTAGACCCAGCATGTTACCTGGTAGACCCAGCATGTTACCTGGTAGACCCAGCATGTTACCTGGTAGACCCAGCATGTTACCTGGTAGACCCAGTATGTTACCTGATAGACCCAGCATGTTACCTGGTAGACCCAGCATGTTACCTGGTAGACCCAGCATGTTACCTGGTAGACCCAGCATGTTACCTGATAGACCCAGCATGTTACCTGATAGACACAGCATGTTACCTGGTAGACCCAGCATGTTACCTGGTAGACCCAGCATGTTACCTGGTAGACCCAGCATGTTACCTGGTAGACCCAGCATGTTACCTGGTAGACCCATCACCCAGCATGTTACCTGGTAGACCCATCACCCAGCATGTTGCCTGGTAGACCCAGCATGTTACCTGGTAGACCCAGCATGTTACCTGGTAGACCCAGCATGTTACCTGGTAGACCCAGCATGTTACCTGATAGACCCAGCATGTTACCTGGTAGACCCAGCATGTTACCTGATAGACCCAGCATGTTACCTGGTAGACCCAGCATGTTACCTGATAGACCCAGCATGTTACCTGGTAGACCCAGCATGTTACCTGGTAGACCCATCACCCAGCATGTTACCTGGTAGACCCATCACCCAGCATGTTACCTGGTAGACCCATCACCCAGCATGTTACCTGGTAGACCCAGCATGTTACCTGGTAGACCCAGCATGTTACCTGGTAGACCCAGCATGTTACCTGGTAGACCCAGCATGTTACCTGGTAGACCCAGCATCTTACTTGGTAGACCCAGCATGTTACCTGGTAGACCCGGCATGTTACCTGGTAGACCCATCACCCAGCATGTTACCTGGTAGACCCAGCATGTTACCTGATAGACCCAGCATGTTAGCTGGTAGACCCAGCATGTTACCTGGTAGACCCAGCATGTTACCTGATAGACCCAGCATGTTACCTGATAGACCCAGCATGTTACCTGGTAGACCCAGCATGTTACCTGGTAGACCCATCACACAGCATGTTACCTGGTAGACCCAGCATGTTACCTGGTAGACCCAGCATGTTACCTGGTAGACCCATCACCCAGCATGTTACCTGGTAGACCCAGCATGTTACCTGGTAGACCCAGCATGTTACCTGATAGACCCATCACCCAGCATGTTACCTGGTAGACCCAGCATGTTACCTGGTAGACCCAGTATGTTACCTGATAGACCCAGCATGTTACCTTGTAGACCCAGCATGTTACCTGGTAGACCCAGCATGTTACCTGGTAGACCCAGCATGTTACCTGGTAGACCCAGCATGTTACCTGATAGACCCAGCATGTTACCTGGTAGACCCAGTATGTTACCTGATAGACCCAGCATGTTACCTTGTAGACCCAGCATGTTACCTGGTAGACCCAGCATGTTACCTGGTAGACCCAGCATGTTACCTGGTAGACCCAGCATGTTACCTGGTAGACCCATCATCCAGCATGTTACCTGATAGACCCAGCATGTTACCTGATAGACCCAGCATGTTACCTGGTAGACCCAGTATGTTACCTGATAGACCCAGCATGTTACCTTGTAGACCCAGCATGTTACCTGGTAGACCCAGCATGTTACCTGGTAGACCCAGCATGTTACCTGATAGACCCATCACCCAGCATGTTACCTGATAGACCCAGCATGTTACCTGGTAGACCCAGCATGTTACCTGGTAGACCCAGCATGTTACCTGGTAGACCCAGCATGTTACCTGATAGACCCAGCATGTTACCTGATAGACCCAGCATGTTACCTGATAGCCCCAGCATGTTACCTGGTAGACCCAGTATGTTACCTGTTAGACCCAGCATGTTACCTGATAGACCCAGCATGTTACCTGATAGACCCAGTATGTTACCTGGTAGACCCAGCATGTTACCTGATAGACCCAGCATGTTACCTGGTAGACCCAGCATGTTACCTGATAGACCCAGCATGTTACCTGATAGACCCAGCATGTTACCTGGTAGACCCAGTATGTTACCTGATAGACCCAGCATGTTACCTTGTAGACCCAGCATGTTACCTGGTAGACCCAGCATGTTACCTGGTAGACCCAGCATGTTACCTGATAGACCCATCACCCAGCATGTTACCTGATAGACCCAGCATGTTACCTGGTAGACCCAGCATGTTACCTGGTAGACCCAGCATGTTACCTGATAGACCCAGCATGTTACCTGATAGACCCAGCATGTTACCTGATAGACCCAGCATGTTACCTGGTAGACCCAGTATGTTACCTGGTAGACCCAGCATGTTACCTGATAGACCCAGCATGTTACCTGATAGACCCAGCATGTTACCTGGTAGACCCAGCATGTTACCTGGTAGACACAGCATGTTACCTGGTAGACCCAGCATGTTACCTGGTAGACCCATCACCCAGCATGTTACCTGATAGACCCAGTATGTTACCTGATAGACCCAGCATGTTACCTGATAGACCCAGTATGTTACCTGATAGACCCAGCATGTTACCTGGTAGACCCAGCATGTTACCTGGTAGACCCAGCATGTTACCTGATAGACCCATCACCCAGCATGTTACCTGGTAGACCCAGCATGTTACCTGGTAGACCCAGCATGTTACCTGGTAGACCCAGCATGTTACCTGGTAGACCCAGCATGTTACCTGGTAGACCCAGTATGTTACCTGATAGACCCAGCATGTTACCTGGTAGACCCAGCATGTTACCTGGTAGACCCAGCATGTTACCTGGTAGACCCAGCATGTTACCTGATAGACCCAGCATGTTACCTGATAGACACAGCATGTTACCTGGTAGACCCAGCATGTTACCTGGTAGACCCAGCATGTTACCTGGTAGACCCAGCATGTTACCTGGTAGACCCAGCATCTTACTTGGTAGACCCAGCATGTTACCTGGTAGACCCGGCATGTTACCTGGTAGACCCATCACCCAGCATGTTACCTGGTAGACCCAGCATGTTACCTGATAGACCCAGCATGTTACCTGGTAGACCCAGCATGTTACCTGGTAGACCCAGCATGTTACCTGATAGACCCAGCATGTTACCTGATAGACCCAGCATGTTACCTGGTAGACCCAGCATGTTACCTGGTAGACCCATCACCCAGCATGTTACCTGGTAGACCCAGCATGTTACCTGGTAGACCCAGCATGTTACCTGGTAGACCCATCACCCAGCATGTTACCTGGTAGACCCAGCATGTTACCTGGTAGACCCAGCATGTTACCTGATAGACCCATCACCCAGCATGTTACCTGGTAGACCCAGCATGTTACCTAGACCCAGTATGTTACCTGATAGACCCAGCATGTTATCTTGTAGACCCAGCATGTTACCTGGTAGACCCAGCATGTTACCTGGTAGACCCAGCATGTTACCTGGTAGACCCAGCATGTTACCTGATAGACCCAGCATGTTACCTGGTAGACCCAGTATGTTACCTGATAGACCCAGCATGTTACCTTGTAGACCCAGCATGTTACCTGGTAGACCCAGCATGTTACCTGGTAGACCCAGCATGTTACCTGGTAGACCCAGCATGTTACCTGGTAGACCCATCATCCAGCATGTTACCTGATAGACCCAGCATGTTACCTGATAGACCCAGCATGTTACCTGGTAGACCCAGTATGTTACCTGATAGACCCAGCATGTTACCTTGTAGACCCAGCATGTTACCTGGTAGACCCAGCATGTTACCTGGTAGACCCAGCATGTTACCTGATAGACCCATCACCCAGCATGTTACCTGATAGACCCAGCATGTTACCTGGTAGACCCAGCATGTTACCTGGTAGACCCAGCATGTTACCTGGTAGACCCAGCATGTTACCTGATAGACCCAGCATGTTACCTGATAGACCCAGCATGTTACCTGATAGCCCCAGCATGTTACCTGGTAGACCCAGTATGTTACCTGTTAGACCCAGCATGTTACCTGATAGACCCAGCATGTTACCTGATAGACCCAGTATGTTACCTGGTAGACCCAGCATGTTACCTGATAGACCCAGCATGTTACCTGGTAGACCCAGCATGTTACCTGATAGACCCAGCATGTTACCTGATAGACCCAGCATGTTACCTGGTAGACCCAGTATGTTACCTGATAGACCCAGCATGTTACCTTGTAGACCCAGCATGTTACCTGGTAGACCCAGCATGTTACCTGGTAGACCCAGCATGTTACCTGATAGACCCATCACCCAGCATGTTACCTGATAGACCCAGCATGTTACCTGGTAGACCCAGCATGTTACCTGGTAGACCCAGCATGTTACCTGATAGACCCAGCATGTTACCTGATAGACCCAGCATGTTACCTGATAGACCCAGCATGTTACCTGGTAGACCCAGTATGTTACCTGGTAGACCCAGCATGTTACCTGATAGACCCAGTATGTTACCTGATAGACCCAGTATGTAACCTGGTAGACCCAGCATGTTACCTGATAGACCCAGCATGTTACCTGGTAGACCCAGCATGTTACCTGATAGACCAAGCATGTTACCTGATAGACCCAGCATGTTACCTGGTAGACCCAGCATGTTACCTGGTAGACACAGCATGTTACCTGGTAGACCCAGCATGTTACCTGGTAGACCCATCACCCAGCATGTTACCTGATAGACCCAGTATGTTACCTGATAGACCCAGCATGTTACCTGATAGACCCAGTATGTTACCTGATAGACCCAGCATGTTACCTGGTAGACCCAGCATGTTACCTGGTAGACCCAGCATGTTACCTGATAGACCCATCACCCAGCATGTTACCTGGTAGACCCAGCATGTTACCTGGTAGACCCAGCATGTTACCTGGTAGACCCAGCATGTTACCTGGTAGACCCAGCATGTTACCTGGTAGACCCAGTATGTTACCTGATAGACCCAGCATGTTACCTGGTAGACCCAGCATGTTACCTGGTAGACCCAGCATGTTACCTGGTAGACCCAGCATGTTACCTGATAGACCCAGCATGTTACCTGATAGACACAGCATGTTACCTGGTAGACCCAGCATGTTACCTGGTAGACCCAGCATGTTAACTGGTAGACCCAGCATGTTACCTGGTAGACCCAGCATGTTACCTGGTAGACCCATCACCCAGCATGTTACCTGGTAGACCCATCACCCAGCATGTTGCCTGGTAGACCCAGCATGTTACCTGGTAGACCCAGCATGTTACCTGGTAGACCCAGCATGTTACCTGATAGACCCAGCATGTTACCTGATAGACCCAGCATGTTACCTGGTAGACACAGCATGTTACCTGATAGACCCAGCATGTTACCTGGTAGACCCAGCATGTTACCTGATAGACCCAGCATGTTACCTGGTAGACCCAGCATGTTACCTGGTAGACCCATCACCCAGCATGTTACCTGGTAGACCCATCACCCAGCATGTTACCTGGTAGACCCATCACCCAGCATGTTACCTGGTAGACCCAGCATGTTACCTGGTAGACCCAGCATGTTACCTGGTAGACCCAGCATGTTACCTGGTAGACCCAGCATGTTACCTGGTAGACCCAGCATCTTACTTGGTAGACCCAGCATGTTACCTGGTAGACCCGGCATGTTACCTGGTAGACCCATCACCCAGCATGTTACCTGGTAGACCCAGCATGTTACCTGATAGACCCAGCATGTTACCTGGTAGACCCAGCATGTTACCTGGTAGACCCAGCATGTTACCTGATAGACCCAGCATGTTACCTGATAGACCCAGCATGTTACCTGGTAGACCCAGCATGTTACCTGGTAGACCCATCACCCAGCATGTTACCTGGTAGACCCAGCATGTTACCTGGTAGACCCAGCATGTTACCTGGTAGACCCATCACCCAGCATGTTACCTGGTAGACCCAGCATGTTACCTGGTAGACCCAGCATGTTACCTGATAGACCCATCACCCAGCATGTTACCTGGTAGACCCAGCATGTTACCTGGTAGACCCAGTATGTTACCTGATAGACCCAGCATGTTACCTTGTAGACCCAGCATGTTACCTGGTAGACCCAGCATGTTACCTGGTAGACCCAGCATGTTACCTGGTAGACCCAGCATGTTACCTGATAGACCCAGCATGTTACCTGGTAGACCCAGTATGTTACCTGATAGACCCAGCATGTTACCTTGTAGACCCAGCATGTTACCTGGTAGACCCAGCATGTTACCTGGTAGACCCAGCATGTTACCTGGTAGACCCAGCATGTTACCTGGTAGACCCATCATCCAGCATGTTACCTGATAGACCCAGCATGTTACCTGATAGACCCAGCATGTTACCTGGTAGACCCAGTATGTTACCTGATAGACCCAGCATGTTACCTTGTAGACCCAGCATGTTACCTGGTAGACCCAGCATGTTACCTGGTAGACCCAGCATGTTACCTGATAGACCCATCACCCAGCATGTTACCTGATAGACCCAGCATGTTACCTGGTAGACCCAGCATGTTACCTGGTAGACCCAGCATGTTACCTGGTAGACCCAGCATGTTACCTGATAGACCCAGCATGTTACCTGATAGACCCAGCATGTTACCTGATAGCCCCAGCATGTTACCTGGTAGACCCAGTATGTTACCTGTTAGACCCAGCATGTTACCTGATAGACCCAGCATGTTACCTGATAGACCCAGTATGTTACCTGGTAGACCCAGCATGTTACCTGATAGACCCAGCATGTTACCTGGTAAACCCAGCATGTTACCTGATAGACCCAGCATGTTACCTGATAGACCCAGCATGTTACCTGGTAGACCCAGTATGTTACCTGATAGACCCAGCATGTTACCTTGTAGACCCAGCATGTTACCTGGTAGACCCAGCATGTTACCTGGTAGACCCAGCATGTTACCTGATAGACCCATCACCCAGCATGTTACCTGATAGACCCAGCATGTTACCTGGTAGACCCAGCATGTTACCTGGTAGACCCAGCATGTTACCTGATAGACCCAGCATGTTACCTGATAGACCCAGCATGTTACCTGATAGACCCAGCATGTTACCTGGTAGACCCAGTATGTTACCTGGTAGACCCAGCATGTTACCTGATAGACCCAGTATGTTACCTGATAGACCCAGTATGTAACCTGGTAGACCCAGCATGTTACCTGATAGACCCAGCATGTTACCTGGTAGACCCAGCATGTTACCTGATAGACCAAGCATGTTACCTGATAGACCCAGCATGTTACCTGGTAGACCCAGCATGTTACCTGGTAGACCCAGCATGTTACCTGGTAGACCCAGCATGTTACCTGGTAGACCCAGCATGTTACCTGATAGACCCATCATGTTACCTGATAGACACAGCATGTTACCTGGTAGACCCAGCATGTTACCTGATAGACACAGCATGTTACCTGGTAGACCCAGCATGTTACCTGGTAGACCCAGCATGTTACCTGGTAGACCCAGCATGTTACCTGGTAGACCCAGCATGTTACCTGGTAGACCCAGCATGTTACCTGGTAGACCCAGCATGTTACCTGATAGACCCATCACCCAGCATGTTACCTGGTAGACCCAGCATGTTACCTGGTAGACCCAGCATGTTACCTGGTAGACCCAGCATGTTACCTGATAGACCCAGCATGTTACCTGATAGACACAGCATGTTACCTGGTAGACCCAGCATGTTACCTGATAGACACAGCATGTTACCTGGTAGACCCAGCATGTTACCTGGTAGACCCAGCATGTTACCTGGTAGACCCAGCATGTTACCTGGTAGACCCAGCATGTTACCTGGTAGACCCAGCATGTTACCTGGTAGACCCAGCATGTTACCTGGTAGACACAGCATGTTACCTGGTAGACCCAGCATGTTAACTGGTAGACCCAGCATGTTACCTGGTAGACCCAGCATGTTACCTGATAGACCCAGCATGTTACCTGGTAGACCCAGCATGTTACCTGGTAGACCCAGCATGTTACCTGGTAGACCCAGCATGTTACCTGATAGACCCAGCATGTTACCTGGTAGACCCAGCATGTTACCTGGTAGACCCAGTATGTTACCTGGTAGACCCAGCATGTTACCTGATAGACCCAGTATGTTACCTGATAGACCCAGTATGTAACCTGGTAGACCCAGCATGTTACCTGATAGACCCTGCATGTTACCTGGTAGACCCAGCATGTTACCTTATAGACCAAGCATGTTACCTGATAGACCCAGCATGTTACTTGGTAGACCCAGCATGTTACCTGGTAGACCCAGCATGTTACCTGGTAGACCCAGCATGTTACCTGGTAGACCCATCACCCAGCATGTTACCTGATAGACCCAGTATGTTACCTGGTAGACCCAGCATGTTACCTGATAGACCCAGCATGTTACCTGGTAGACCCAGCATGTTACCTGGTAGACCCAGCATGTTACCTGATAGACCCATCATGTTACCTGATAGACACAGCATGTTACCTGGTAGACCCAGCATGTTACCTGATAGACACAGCATGTTACCTGGTAGACCCAGCATGTTACCTGGTAGACCCAGCATGTTACCTGATAGACCCATCATGTTACCTGATAGACCCAGCATGTTACCTGATAGACACAGCATGTTACCTGGTAGACCCAGTATGTTACCTGGTAGACCCAGCATGTTACCTGGTAGACCCAGCATGTTACCTGATAGACCCATCACCCAGTATGTTACCTGATAGACCCAGCATGTTATCTGATAGACCCAGCATGTTACCTGGTAGACCCAGCATGTTACCTGGTAGACCCAGCATGTTACCTGGTAGACCCAGCATGTTACCTGATAGACCCAGCATGTTACCTGGTAGACCCAGCATGTTACCTGGTAGACCCATCATGTTACCTGGTAGACCCATCACCCAGCATGTTACCTGGTAGACCCAGCATGTTACCTGGTAGACCCAGCATGTTACCTGGTAGACCCAGCATGTTACCTGATAGACCCATCACCCAGCATGTTACCTGATAGACCCAGCATGTTACCTGGTAGACCCAGCATGTTACCTGGTAGACCCAGCATGTTACCTGGTAGACCCAGCATGTTACCTGGTAGACCCAGCATGTTACCTGGTAGACCCAGCATGTTACCTGATAGACCCATCACCCAGCATGTTACCTGGTAGGCCCAGCATGTTACCTGGTAGACCCAGCATGTTACCTGATAGACCCAGCATGTTACCTGATAGACCCAGCATGTTAACTGGTAGACCCAGCATGTTACCTGGTAGACCCATCATGTTACCTGATAGACCCATCACCCAGCATGTTACCTGGTAGACCCAGCATGTTACCTGGTAGACCCAGCATGTTACCTGGTAGACCCAGCATGTTACCTGATAGACCCATCATGTTACCTGGTAGACCCAGCATGTTACCTGGTAGACCCAGCATGTTACCTGGTAGAACCAGCATGTTACCTGGCAGACCCAGCATGTTACCTGGTAGACCCAGCACGCTACCTGGTAGACCCAGCATGTTACCTGGTAGACCCAGCATGTTACCTAATAGACCCAGCATGTTACCTGATAGACCCAGCATGTTACCTGATAGACCCAGCATGTTACCTGGTAGACCCAGTATGTTACCTGGTAGACCCAGCATGTTACCTGATAGACCCATCATGTTACCTGGTAGACCCAGCATGTTACCTGGTAGACCCAGCATGTTACCTGGTAGAACCAGCATGTTACCTGGCAGACCCAGCATGTTACCTGGTAGACCCAGCACGCTACCTGGTAGACCCAGCATGTTACCTGGTAGACCCATCACCCAGCATGTTACCTGGTAGACCCAGCATGTTATCTGGTAGACCCAGCATGTTACCTGGTATACCCAGCATGTTACCTGGTAGACCCAGCATGTTACCTGGTAGACCCAGTATGTTACCTGATAGACCCAGCATGTTACCTGGTAGACCCAGCATGTTACCTGGTAGACCCATCACCCAGCATGTTACCTGGTAGACCCAGCATGTTACCTGGTAGACCCAGCATGTTACCTGGTAGACCCAGCATGTTACCTGATAGACCCAGTATGTTACCTGATAGACCCATCACCCAGCATGTTACCTGGTAGACCCAGCATGTTACCTGATAGACCCATCACCCAGCATGTTACCTGGTAGACCCAGCATGTTACCTGGTAGACCCAGCATGTTACCTGGTAGACCCAGCATGTTACCTGATAGACCCATCATGTTACCTGATAGACCCAGCATGTTACCTGATAGACCCAGCATGTTACCTGGTAGACCCAGTATGTTACCTGGTAGACCCAGCATGTTACCTGATAGACCCAGCATGTTACCTGGTAGACCCAGCATGTTACCTGGTAGACCCAGCATGTTACCTGGTAGACCCAGCATGTTACCTGATAGACCCATCACCCAGTATGTTACCTGATAGACCCAGCATGTTATCTGATAGACCCAGCATGTTACCTGGTAGACCCAGCATGTTACCTGGTAGACCCAGCATGTTACCTTGTAGACCCAGCATGTTACCTGATAGACCCAGCATGTTACCTGGTAGACCCAGCATGTTACCTGGTAGACCCATCATGTTACCTGGTAGACCCATCACCCAGCATGTTACCTGGTAGACCCAGCATGTTACCTGGTAGACCCAGCATGTTACCTGGTAGACCCAGCATGTTACCTGATAGACCCAGCATGTTACCTGATAGACCCAGCATGTTACCTGGTAGACCCAGCATGTTACCTGGTAGACCCATCATGTTACCTGATAGACCCATCACCCAGCATGTTACCTGGTAGACCCAGCATGTTACCTGGTAGACCCAGCATGTTACCTGGTAGACCCAGCATGTTACCTGATAGACCCATCATGTTACCTGGTAGACCCAGCATGTTACCTGGTAGACCCAGCATGTTACCTGGTAGAACCAGCATGTTACCTGGCAGACCCAGCATGTTACCTGGTAGACCCAGCACGCTACCTGGTAGACCCAGCATGTTACCTGGTAGACCCAGCATGTTACCTGGTAGACCCAGCATGTTACCTGGTAGACCCATCACCCAGCATGTTACCTGGTAGACTCAGCATGTTACTTGGTAGACCCAGCATGTTTACCTGATAGACCCATCATGTTACCTGGTAGACCCAGCATGTTACCTGGTAGACCCAGCATGTTACCTGGTAGACACAGCATGTTACCTGATAGACCCAGCATGTTACCTGGTAGACCCAGCATGTTACCTGGTAGACACAGCATGTTACCTGATAGACCCATCACCCAGCATGTTACCTGGTAGACCCAGCATGAGGACGATGGAGGACAGAATAGGCGAGTGCAGCATAGAGGACAGAATAGGAGAGAGCAGCCTAGAGGACGATGGAGGACAGAATAGGCGAGTGCAGCATAGAGGACAGAATAGGAGAGAGCAGGCTAGAGGATGATGGAGGAGCGAATAGGGAGTGCAGCATAGAGGACAGAATAGGGAAGAGCAGGCTAGAGGATGATGGAGGACAGAATAGGGAGTGCAGCATAGAAGACAGAATAGGAGAGTGCAGCCCAGAGGACGATGGAGGACAGAATAGGGGAGTGCAGCTTAGAGGACAACAGAGGACAGAATAGGGAGTGCAGCCTAGAGGACAGAATAGGGGAGAGCAGCCTAGAGGACAATGGAGGACAGAATTGGGGAGTGCAGTCTAGATGACGATGGAGGAGAGAATAGGGGAGAGCAGCCTAGAGGACAACGGAGGACGGAGCAGGAGAGTGCAGCCTAGAGGACAATGGATGACAGAATAGGGAGAGCAGCCTGGAGGACGATGGAGGACAGAATAGGGGAGTGCATCCTGGAGGACAGAATAGGAGAGAGCAGTCTCAAGGACAACGGAGGACAGAATAGCGGAGAGCAGCAAGGAGGACGATGGACGACAGAATAGCGGAGATGAGCCTGGAGGACGATGAGGGACAGAATAGGGGAGAGCAGCCTAGAGGACAGAATAGGGGAGACCAGCCTAGAGGACAGAATAGGAGAGAGCAGCCAAGAGGACGACAGAGGACAGAATAGGGGAGAGCAGCCTAGAGGACAGAATAGGGGAGAGCAGCCTAGAGGACGACGGGAGGACAGAATAGGGGAGACCAGCCTAGAGGACAGAATAGGGGAGAGCAGCCTAGAGGACGACAGAGGACAGAATAGGAGAGTGCAGCATAGAGGACAGAATAGGAGAGAGCAGGCTAGAGGACGATGGAGGAGCGAATAGGGGAGTGCAGCATAGAGGACAGAATAGGGAGAGCAGCCAAGAGGACGACAGAGGACAGAATAGGGGAGAGCAGCCTAGAGGACAGAATAGGGAGAGCAGCCTAGAGGACGACCGGAGGACAGAATAGGGGAGACCAGCCTAGAGGACAGAATAGGGAGAGCAGCCTAGAGGACGACGGAGGACAGAATAGGGGAGAGCAGCCTGGAGGACGATGGAGGACAGAATAGAGGAGAGCAGCCTAGAGAGGACAATGGAGGACAGAATTGGGGAGTGCAGTGTAGATGACGATGGAAGAGAGAATAGGGGAGAGCAGGCTAGAGGACAACGGAGGACGGAACAGGAGAGTGCAGCCTAGAGGACAATGGATGACAGAATAGGGGAGAGCAGCCTGGAGGACGATGGAGGACAGAATAGGGGAGTGCATCCTGGAGGACAGAATAGGAGAGAGCAGCCTCGATGACAACGGAGGACAGAATAGCGGAGAGCAGCAAGGAGGACGATGGACGACAGAATAGCAGAGATGAGCCTGGAGGACGATGAGGGACAGAATAGGGGAGAGCAGCCTAGAGGACAGAATAGGGAGACCAGCCTAGAGGACAGAATAGGGGAGAGCAGCCAAGAGGACGACAGAGGACAGAATAGGGGAGAGCAGCCTAGAGGACAGAATAGGGGAGAGCAGCCTAGAGGACGACGGGAGGACAGAATAGGGGAGACCAGCTTAGAGGACAGAATAGGGGAGAGCAGCCTAGAGGACGACAGAGGACAGAATAGGCGAGTGCATCATAGAGGACAGAATAGGAGAGAGCAGGCTAGAGGACGATGGAGGAGCGAATAGGGAGTGCAGCATAGAGGACAGAATAGGGAGAGCAGCCAAGAGGACGACAGAGGACAGAATAGGGGAGAGCAGCCTAGAGGACAGAATAGGGAGAGCAGCCTAGAGGACGACCGGAGGACAGAATAGGGAGACCAGCCTAGAGGACAGAATAGGGGAGAGCAGCCTAGAGGACGACGGAGGACAGAATAGGGGAGAGCAGCCTGGAGGACGATGGAGGACAGAATAGAGGAGAGCAGCCTAGAGGACAGAATAGGGGAGAGCAGCCTAGAGGACAGAATAGGGGAGAGCAGCCTAGAGGACAGAATAGGGGAGAGCAGCCTAGAGGACAGAATAGGGGAGAGCAGGCTAGAGGATGATGGAGGACAGAATAGGGGAGAGCAGCCTAGAGGACGATGGAGGACAGAATAGGCGAGTGCAGCATAGAGGACAGAATAGGAGAGAGCAGCCTAGAGTACGATGGAGGAGCGAATAGGGAGAGCAGCATAGAGGACAGAATAGGCAAGAGCAGGCTAGAGGATGATGGAGGACAGAATAAGAGAGTGCTGCCTAGAGGACGATGGAGGACAGAATAGGGGAGAGCAGCCTGGAGGACAGAATAGGGGAGAGCAGCCTAGAGGACGATGGAGGACAGAATAGGCGAGTGCAGCATAGAGGACAGAATAGGAGAGAGCAGCCTAGAGGACGATGGAGGACAGAATAGGCGAGTGCAGCATAGAGGACAGAATAGGAGAGAGCAGGCTAGAGGACGATGGAGGAGCGAATAGGGAGTGCAGCATAGAGGACAGAATAGGCAAGAGCTGTCTAGAGGATGTTGGAGGACAGAATAGGAGAGTGCTGCCTAGAGGACGATGGAGGACAGAATAGGGGAGAGCAGCCTGGAGGACAGAATAGGGGAGAGCAGCCTAGAGGACGACGGAGGACAGAATAGGGGAGAGCAGCCTGGAGGACGATGGAGGACAGAATAGGAGAGAGCAGCATAGAGGACAGAATAGGAGAGAGCAGGCTAGAGGACGATGGAGGAGCGAATAGGGGAGTGCAGCCTGGTTGACAGAATAGGGGAGAGCAGCCTGGAGGACGATGGAGGACAGAATAGGGGAGAGCAGCCTACAGGACAGAATAGGGGAGAGCAGCCTAGTAGACAGAATAGGAGAGAGCAGGCTAGAGGATGATGGAGGAAAGAATAGGGGAGAGCAGCCTAGAGGACGATGGAGGACAGAATAGGCGAGTGCAGCATAGTGGACAGAATAGGAGAGAGCAGCCTAGAGGACGATGGAGGAGAGAATATGGGAGTGCAGCATAGAAGACAGAATAGGAGAGTGCAGCCCAGAGGACGATGGAGGACAGAATAGGGGTGTGCAGACTAGAGGACAGAATAGGGAGAGCAGGCTAGAGGACGATGGAGGACAGAATAGGGGAGAGCAGCCTAGAGGACGATGGAGGACAGAATAGGGGAGTGCAGCCTAGAGGACAACAGAGGACAGAATAGGGAGTGCAGTATAGAGGACAGAATAGGGGAGAGCAGCCTAGAGGACAACGGAGGACAGAATAGGGGAGTGCAGCCTAGAGGACAATGGATGACAGAATTGGGAAGTGCAGTCTGGAGGACGATGGAGGACAGAATAGGGGAGAGCAGCATAGATGATGACAGAGAACAGAATAGGGTAGAGCAGCCTAGAGGACAGAATAGGGGAGAGCAGCCTAGAGGATGATGGAGGACAGAATAGGGGAGAGCAGCCTAGAGGACAATGGAGGACAGAATGGCGAGTGCAGCATAGAGGACAGAATAGGAGAGAGCAGGCTAGAGGATGATGGAGGAGTGAATAGGGGAGTGCAGCATAGAGGACAGAAAAGGCAAGAACAGGCTAGAGGATGATGGAGGACAGAATAGGAGAGTGCTGCCTAGAGGACGATGAAGGACAGAATAGGGGAGAGCAGCCTAGAGGACGACGGATGACAGAATAGGGGAGAGCAGCCTGGAGGACGATGGAGGACAGAATAGGGGAGAGCAGCCTACAGGACAGAATAGGGGAGAGCAGCCTAGAGGACGACGGATGACAGAATAGGGAGAGCAGCCTAGAGGACGACGGATGACAGAATAGGGGAGAGCAGCCTGGAGGACGATGGAGGACAGAATAGGGAGAGCAGCCTACAGGACAGAATAGGGGAGAGCAGCCTAGAGGACAGAATAGGAGAGAGCAGGCTAGAGTATGATGGAGGACAGAATAGGGGAGAGCAGCCTAGAGGACGATGGAGGACAGAATAGGCGAGTGCAGCATAGAGGACAGAATAGGAGAGAGCAGCCTAGAGGACGATGGAGGAGCGAATAGGGGAGTGCAGCATAGAGGACAGAATAGGTAAGAGCAGCCTAGAGGACGATGGAGGAGAGAATATGGGAGTGCAGCATAGAAGACAGAATAGGAGAGTGCAGCCCAGAGGACGATGGAGGACAGAATAGGGGTGTGCAGCCTAGAGGACAGAATAGGGGAGAGCAGGCTAGAGGACGATGGAGGACAGAATAGGGGAGTGCAGCCTAGAGGACAGAAAAGGCAAGAACAGGCTAGAGGATGATGGAGGACAGAATAGGAGAGTGCTTCCTAGAGGACGATGAAGGACAGAATAGGGGAGAGCAGCCTGGAGGACAGAATAGGGGAGAGCAGCCTAGGGGATGACGGATGACAGAATAGGGGAGAGCAGCCTGGAGGACGATGGAGGACAGAATAGGGGAGAGCAGCCTAGAGGACAGAATAGGAGAGAGCAGGCTAGAGGATGATGGAGGACAGAATAGGGGAGAGCAGCCTAGAGGACAGAATAGGGGAGAGCAGCCTAGAGGATGATGGAGGACAGAATAGGGGAGAGCAGCCTAGAGGACGATGGAGGACAGAATAGGCGAGTGCAGCATAGAGGACAGAATAGGAGAGAGCAGGCTAGGAGGACGATGGAGGAGTGAATAGGGGAGTGCAGCATAGAGGACAGAAAAGGCAAGAACAGGCTAGAGGATGATGGAGGACAGAATAGTAGAGTGCTGCCTAGAGGACGATGAAGGACAGAATAGGGGAGAGCAGCCTGGAGGACAGAATAGGGGAGAGCAGCCTAGAGGACGACGGATGACAGAATAGGGGAGAGCAGCCTGGAGGACGATGGAGGACAGAATAGGGGAGAGCAGCCTACAGGACAGAATAGGGGAGAGCAGCCTAGAGGACAGAATAGGGGAGAGCAGCCTAGAGGACGATGGAGGACAGAATAGGCGAGTGCAGCATAGAGGACAGAATAGGAGAGAGCAGCCTAGAGGATGATGGAGGACAGAATAGGCGAGTGCAGCATAGAGGACAGAATAGGAGAGAGCAGGCTAGAGGACGATGGAGGAGCGAATAGAGGAGTGCAGCATAGAGGACAGAATAGGAAAGAGCAGCCTAGAGGACGATGGAGGAGAGAATATGGGAGTGCAGCATAGAAGACAGAATAGGAGAGTGCAGCCCAGAGGACGAAGGAGGACAGAATAGGGGTGTGCAGCCTAGAGGACAGAATAGGGGAGAGCAGCCTTGCGGACGACGGAGGACAGAATAGGGGAGTGCAGCCTAGAGGACAGAAAAGGCAAGAACAGGCTAGAGGATGATGGAGGACAGAATAGGAGAGTGCTGCCTAGAGGACGATGAAGGACAGAATAAGGGAGAGCAGCCTGGAGGACAGAATAGGGGAGAGCAGCCTAGAGGACGACGGATGACAGAATAGGGGAGAGCAGCCTGGAGGACGATGGAGGACAGAATAGGGGAGAGCAGCCTACAGGACAGAATAGGGGAGAGCAGCCTAGAGGACAGAATAGGGGAGAGCAGCCTAGAGGACAGAATAGGAGAGAGCAGGCTAGAGGATGATGGAGGAGAGAATAGGGGAGAGCAGCCTAGAGGACGATGGAGGACAGAATAGGCGAGTGCAGCATAGAGGACAGAATAGGAGAGAGAAGCCTAGAGGACGATGGAGGACAGAATAGGCGAGTGCAGCATAGAGGACAGAATAGGAGAGAGCAGGCTAGAGGACGATGGAGGAGCGAATAGGGGAGTGCAGCATAGAGGACAGAATAGGAGAGAGCAGGCTAGAGGACGATGGAGGAGAGAATATGGGAGTGCAGCATAGAAGACAGAATAGGAGAGTGCAGCCCAGAGGACGATGGAGGACAGAATAGGGAGAGCAGCCTAGAGAACAACGGAGGACAGCATAGGGGAGTGCAGCCTAGAGGACAATGGATGACAGAATTGGGAAGTGCAGTCTAGATGACGATGGAGGACAGAATAGGGGAGAGCAGCATAGATGATGACAGAGAACAGAATAGGGTAGAGCAGCCTAGAGGACAACGGAGGACAGAATAGGGAGTGCAGCCTAGAGGTCAGAATAGGGGAAAGCAGCCTAGAGGACAATGGAGGACATAATAGGGGAGTGCAGCCTAGATGACAGAATAGGGGAGAGCAGCCTAGAGGACGACGGAGGACAGAATAGGGGAGAGCAGCCTGGAGGACGATGGAGGACAGAATAGAGGAGAGCAGCCTAGAGGACAGAATAGGGGAGAGCAGCCTAGAGGACAGAATAGGGGAGAGCAGCCTAGAGGACAGAATATGGGAGAGCAGCCTAGAGGACAGAATAGGGGAGAGCAGGCTAGAGGATGATGGAGGACAGAATAGGGGAGAGCAGCCTAGAGGACGATGGAGGACAGAATAGGCGAGTGCAGCATAGAGGACAGAATAGGAGAGAGCAGCCTAGAGTACGATGGAGGAGTGAATAGGGGAGAGCAGCATAGAGGACAGAATAGGCAAGAGCAGGCTAGAGGATGATGGAGGACAGAATAGGAGAGTGCTGCCTAGAGGACGATGGAGGACAGAATAGGGGGAGCAGCCTGGAGGACAGAATAGGGGAGAGCAGCCTAGAGGACGACTGAGGACAGAATAGGGAGAGCAGCCTGGAGGACGATGGAGGACAGAATAGGGAGAGCAGCCTACAGGACAGAATAGGGGAGAGCAGCCTAGAGGACAGAATAGGAGAGAGCAGGCTAGAGTATGATGGAGGACAGAATAGGGGAGAGCAGCCTAGAGGACGATGGAGGACAGAATAGGCGAATGCAGCATAGAGGACAGAATAGGAGAGAGCAGCCTAGAGGACGATGGAGGACAGAATAGGCGAGTGCAGCATAGAGGACAGAATAGGAGAGAGCAGGCTAGAGGACGATGGAGGAGCGAATAGGGGTGTGCAGCATAGAGGACAGAATAGGCAAGAGCAGGCTAGAGGATGTTGGAGGACAGAATAGGAGAGTGCTGCCTAGAGGACGATGGAGGACAGAATAGGGAGAGCAGCCTGGAGGACAGAATAGGGGAGAGCAGCCTAGAGGACGACGGAGGACAGAATAGGGGAGAGCAGCCTGGAGGACGATGGAGGACAGAATAGGGGAGAGCAGCATAGAGGACAGAATAGGAGAGAGCAGGCTAGAGGACGATGGAGGAGCGAATAGGGGAGTGCAGCATAGAGGACAGAATAGGAAAGAGCAGGCTAGAGGATGATGGAGGACAGAATAGGAGAGTGCTGCCTAGAGGACGATGGAGGACAGAATAGGGGAGAGCAGCCTGGTTGACAGAATAGGGAGAGCAGCCTAGAGGACGACGGAGGACAGAATAGGTGAGAGCAGCCTGGAGGACGATGGAGGACAGAATAGGGGGGAGAGCAGCCTAGAGGACAGAATAGGGGAGAGCAGCCTAGAGGACAGAATAGGAGAGAGCAGGCTAGAGGATGATGGAGGACAGAATAGGGAGAGCAGCCTAGAGGACGATAGAGGACAGAATAGGCGAGTGCAGCATAGAGGACAGAATAGGAGAGAGCAGCCTAGAGGACGATGGAGGACAGAATAGGGGAGAGCAGCCTAGAGGACGATGGAGGACAGAATAGGGGAGTGCAGCCTAGAGGACAGAATAGGGGAGAGCAGCCTAGAGGACGATGGAGGACAGAATAGGGGAGAGCAGCCTAGAGGACAGAATAGGGGAGAGCAGCCTAGAGGACGATGGAGCAACGAATAGGGGAGTGCAGCATAGAGGACAGAATAGGAAAGAGCAGACTAGAGGACGATGGAGGACAGAATAGGGGAGAGCAGCCTAGAGGACGATGGAGGACAGAATAGGGAGTGCAGCCTAGAGGACAGAATAGGGAGAGCAGGCTAGAGGACGATGGAGGACAGAATAGGGGAGAGCAGCCTAGAGGACAGAATAGGGGAGAGCAGCCTAGAGGACAGAATAGGGGAGAGCAGCCCTAAGGACAACGGAGGACAGAATAGGGAGAGCAGCCTAGAGGACGATGGAGGACAGAATAGGGGAGTGCAGCCTCGAGGACAACAGAGGACAGAATAGGAGAGAGCAGCCTTGAGGCCGATGTAGGACAGAATAGGGGAGAGCAGCCTACAGGACAGAATAGGGGAGAGCAGCCTAGAGGACAGAATAGGAGAGAGCAGGCTAGAGGATGATGGAGGACAGAATAGGGGAGAGCAGCCTAGAGGACGATAGAGGACAGAATAGGCGAGTGCAGCATAGAGGACAGAATAGGAGAGAGCAGCCTAGAGGACGATGGAGGACAGAATAGGGGAGAGCAGCCTAGAGGACGATGGAGGACAGAATAGGGGAGTGCAGCCTAGAGGACAGAATAGGGGAGAGCAGCCTAGAGGACGATGGAGGACAGAATAGGGGAGAGCAGCCTAGAGGACAGAATAGGGGAGAGCAGCCTAGAGGACGATGGAGCAACGAATAGGGAGTGCAGCATAGAGGACAGAATAGGAAAGAGCAGACTAGGAGGACGATGGAGGACAGAATAGGGGAGAGCAGGCTAGAGGACGATGGAGGACAGAATAGGGGAGAGCAGCCTAGAGGACAGAATAGGGGAGAGCAGCCTAGAGGACAGAATAGGGGAGAGCAGCCCTAAGGACAACGGAGGACAGAATAGGGGAGAGCAGCCTAGAGGACGATGGAGGACAGAATAGGGGAGTGCAGCCTCGAGGACAACAGAGGACAGAATAGGAGAGAGCAGCCTTGAGGCCGATGATGGACAGAATAGGAGAGTTCATCCTAGATGATGCTGGAGTAGTGTATGTGATCAAGGAGCGCTCTTAGTCGCATCATGCTAACCAGGGCCTGCCTGTACTGTCTCTCTGTCTGCCTGGTGGAGACGTGGAGGGCAGAGCAATGAGGTTGCCTCGCCGCTATATAGCAGCCCGCCTCTCGCCACCACTGCTGCTGCTGTTACTGCAGAGCCTGTCTGCCTCACGGTCAAGCCAAGGGCATCGTCTCTCTCTAGTAGCTCCTTCGCTCCATGTCTCGCTGTTGCTGTCTCCCTCTCCTTCGATCTCACTCTCCTTCACTCCATCCCTGTCTCCCTCTCCTTCAATCTCCCTCTCCTTCGATCACCCTCTCCTTCCCTCCATCCCTGTCTCCCTCTCCTTCGATCTCACTCTCCATCATTCCATCCCTGTCTCCCTCTCCTTCGATCTCCTCTCCATCACTCCATCACTCCATCCCTGTCTCCCTCTCCTTCTATCTCACTCTCCATCACTCCATCCCTGTCTCCCTCTCCTTCGATTTCACTCTCCATCACTCCATCCCTGTCTCCCTCCCCTTCGATCTCCCTCTCCTTCACTCCATCCCTGTCTCCCTCTCCTTCGATCTCACTCTCCTTCACTCCATCCCTGTCTCCCTGCTCTCTCTCCCTCTCCTTCGATCTCACTCTCCAACTATCCCCTTCCGCTCTCTCTGCTCAATCTTTCAATATCTTTCCATCTTTATCTCTCTACATCACTCCATCCCGACTCCCTGCTCTCTCTCTCTTTCTCTCCATTGGTCCTTGTCTGTCACCCTGCTCTCTCTCTCTTTCTCTCCATTGGTCCTTGTCTGTCTCCCTGCTCTCTCTCTCTCTTTCTTTCCATTGGTCCTTGTCTGTCTCCCTGCTCTCGCTCTCTCTCTCTCTCTCCATTGGTCCTTGTCTGTCTCCCTGCTCTCTCTCTCTCCATCGCTTCATCCCTCTCCCTCCTCTCTCTCTCTCTCCATCAATCCATCCCTGTTTCCCTGCTCTCTCTCTCTCTCCATCGCTTCATCCCTCTCCCTGCTCTCTCTCCATCAATCCATCCCTGTCTCCCTGCTCTCTCTCCATCGCTTCATCCTTCTCCCTGCTCTCTCTCTCTCTCTCTCTCCATCAATCCATCCCTGTCTCCCTGCTCTCTCTCTCTCTTCGCTCCATCCCTATCTCCCTGCTCTCTCTTTCTCTCTCTCTGTCTCCCTGCTCTCTCTCTCCTTCTCTCCATATCTGCCTTCCTCCTTCTCTCCCTCGCCCTCCATCCCTCCCCCTCCCTCTCCTTCCTCTCCCACATTGGCAGCAGAGGCCCTCAGCATCCGGCTGCATTTAAAGGTAAAACCACCACAGGCGGGGTCAGAGCTGCTCTCTTTGACAGATTGGAAGAGAGTGGAGGGTAGGAGGTTGTTGCAGAGGAAGACGGAGAGAAAGAGGAGCAGAGAAGAGTTTTAAGATTCTGTTTTAATAGTCGTACGTTCAGGATACACATGGTATACACCGTCAATGAAATGCTTACCTGCAGGTTCTGTCTGGACAATGAAACAACAATAAGAACTAATAAGAGACAAGAAGATGTTGTCAAGTCAAATGTCTCAGTATAATAGAATAAACATTTTAGCATCAGTGTAATACAGGAAGGTACAATTTATAGTCCAATATTAACATGTGTATTGGAGATTGGGGTAAGGGTTTAAATTGTGCAGTATTTAGCAATCATAATAAGATTGTGAGTGAGTAAGTATGTGGGTGAGTGAGTATGTGAGTGAGTGAGTATGTGAGTGAGGGAGTGAGTATGTGAGTGAGTGAGTGAGTGAGTGAGTGAGTGAGTGAGTATGTGAGTGAGTGAGTATGTGAGTGAGTGAGTGAGTATGTGAGTGAGTGAGTGAGTGAGTATTGAGTGAGTGAGTGAGTGAGTATGTAAGTGAGTGAGGGATTGAGTGAGTGAGTGAGTGGTGAGTGAGTGAGTGAGTGAGTGAGTGAGTGGTGGTGGTGAGTATGTGAGGATGTGAGTGAGTGAGTGAGTATGTGAAGGAGTGAGTGAGTATGTGAGTGAGTGAGTGAGTATTTGAGTGAGTGAGTGAGTGAGTGAGTGAGTGAGTGAGTGAGTGAGTAAGTGAGTAAGTGAGTATGTGAGTGAGTGAGGATGTGAGTGAGTGAGTGAGTGAGTGAGTGAGTGAGTATGTGAGTGAGTGAGTGAGTGGTGAGTGGTGAGTGAGTATGTGAGTGAGTGAGTGAGTGAGTGAGTGAGTGAGTATGTGAGTGAGTGAGTGAGTGAGTGAGTGAGTGAGTATGTGAGTGAGTGAGTATGTGAGTGAGTGAGTGAGTGAGTGAGTGAGTGAGTGAGTATGTGAGTATGTGAGTATTTGAGTGAGTATGTGAGTGAGTGAGTGAGTGAGTGAGTGAGTGAGTGAGTGAGTGAGTGAGTGAGTGAGTGAGTGAGTGAGTGAGTGAGTGAGTGAGTGAGTGAGTATGTGAGTGAGTGAATGAGTGAGTGAGTGAGTATGTGAGTATGTGAGTATGTGAGTGAGTGAGGATGTGAGTGAGTGAGTGAGTGAGTATGTGAGTGAGTGAGTGAGTGAGTGAGTGAGTAAGTGAGTAAGTGAGTATGTGAGTGAGTGAGGATGTGAGTGAGTGAGTGAGTATGTGAGTGAGTGAGTGAGTGAGTGAGTGAGTGAGTGAGTATGTGAGTGAGTGAGTGAGTGAGTGAGTGAGTGAGTGAGTGAGTGAGTATGTGAGTATGTGAGTATGTGAGTGAGTGAGTATGTGAGTGAGTGAGTGAGTATGTGAGTATGTGAGTATGTGAGTGAGTGAGTGAGTGAGTGAGTGAGTGAGTGAGTGAGTGAGTGAGTGAGTGAGTGAGTGAGTGAGTGAGTGAGTGAGTATGTGAGTGAGTATGTGAGTGAGTATGTGAGTGAGTATGAGAGTGAGTGAGTATGTGTGTGAGTGAGTGAGTGAGTGAGTGAGTGAGTGAGTATGTGAGTAAGTGAGTGAGTGAGTGAGTGAGTGAGTGAGTGAGTGAGTGAGTGAGTGAGTATGTGAGTGAGTATGTGAGTGAGTATGTGAGTGAGTATGAGAGTGAGTGAGTATGTGTGTGAGTGAGTGAGTGAGTGAGTGAGTGAGTGAGTGAGTGAGTATGTGAGTAAGTGAGTGAGTGAGTGAGTGAGTGAGTGAGTGAGTGAGTGAGTGAGTGAGTGAGTGCTGAGGTGCAGAATGTCAGTGCAGTTCAAATGTTCAGCAGTCTGATGGCTTGTAGATAAAACCTGTCTCTGAGGACTCCCGAGTGACACAACTGTCTAAGGCACTGCACCTCAGTGCTGGAAGCATCACTACAGACCCGGGTTTGATCCAGGGCTGTATCACAACCCGGCCGTGATCGGGATTCCCGTAGAGTGTCGCACAATTGTTCCAGCGTCGTCCAGGTTATGGGTTTAATTGGGTGCTTATATTTGGCTCATCGCGTTCTAGCGTATCCTTGTGGCGGACCGGGCAGGTGTTAAGAAGCGCGGTTTGGCATGTTTCAAGCGCATGACTCAACCGTTACCTCCAGAACCTGTTGGGGAGTAACAGCGATGAGACAAGATCGAAATTGGGGCAAGAAACGGGGTAAAATACCCCAAAAATTATACAAATAATTGTCTCAGCATGTTGCTATCAGTCTTCCCGACGGTAAGAGAGTGAACAGCTCGTGGCTGTTGTATGTTGGGTCCTTGATGATGCTATGGACCTTCCTTTGGCACCATTTAGAGTCTCAGACAGCTTGTGTCTCGATAACAATAGTGGGTCTAAGGTACTGTCTCAGACAGATAGTGTCTAGGTAGTAATGGTGAGTCTAAGGTACTGTCTCAGACAGATAGTGTCTAGGTAGTAATGGCGAGTCTAAGGTACTGTCTCAGACAGCTAGTGTCTAGGTAGTAATGGTGAGTCTAAGGTACTGTCTCAGACAGCTAGTGTCTTGATAACAATAGTGGGTCTAAGGTACTGTCTCAGACAGCTAGTGTCTAGGTAGTAATGGTGAGTCTAAGGTACTGTCTCAGACAGATAGTGTCTATGTAGTAATGGTGAGTCTAAGGTACTGTCTCAGACAGCTAGTGTCTAGGTAGTAATGGTGAGTCTAAGGTACTGTCTCAGACAGCTAGTGTCTAGGTAGTAATGGTGAGTCTAAGGTACTGTCTCAGACAGCTAGTGTCTAGGTAGTAATGGTGAGTCTAAGGTACTGTCTCAGACAGATAGTGTCTAGGTAGTAATGGTGAGTCTAAGGTACTGTCTCAGACAGCTAGTGTCTAGGTAGTAATGGTGAGTCTAAGGTACTGTCTCAGACAGCTAGTGTCTAGGTAGTAATGGTGAGTCTAAGGTACTGTCTCAGACAGCTAGTGTCTAGGTAGTAATGGTGAGTCTAAGGTACTGTCTCAGACAGCTAGTGTCTAGGTAGTAATGGTGGGTCTAAGGTACTGTCTCAGACAGCTAGTGTCTAGGTAGTAATGGTGAGTCTAAGGTACTGTCTCAGACAGCTAGTGTCTAGGTAGTAATGGTGAGTCTAAGGTACTGTCTCAGACAGATAGTGTCTAGGTAGTAATGGTGAGTCTAAGGTACTGTCTCAGACAGCTAGTGTCTAGGTAGTAATAGTGAGTCTAAGGTACTGTCTCAGACAGCTAGTGTCTAGGTAGTAATGGTGAGTCTAAGGTACTGTCTCAGACAGCTAGTGTCTAGGTAGTAATGGCGAGTCTAAGGTACTGTCTCAGACAGCTAGTGTCTAGGTAGTAATGGTGAGTCTAAGGTACTGTCTCAGACAGCTAGTGTCTAGGTAGTAATGGTGGGTCTAAGGTACTGTCTCAGACAGCTAGTGTCTAGGTAGTAATGGTGAGTCTAAGGTACTGTCTCAGACAGCTAGTGTCTAGGTAGTAATGGTGAGTCTAAGGTACTGTCTCAGACAGCTAGTGTCTAGGTAGTAATGGTGAGTCTAAGGTACTGTCTCAGACAGCTAGTGTCTAGGTAGTAATGGCGAGTCTAAGGTACTGTCTCAGACAGCTAGTGTCTAGGTAGTAATGGTGAGTCTAAGGTACTGTCTCAGACAGCTAGTGTCTAGGTAGTAATGGTGAGTCTAAGGTACTGTCTCAGACAGCTAGTGTCTAGGTAGTAATGGTGGGTCTAAGGTACTGTCTCAGACAGCTAGTGTCTAGGTAGTAATGGTGAGTCTAAGGTACTGTCTCAGACAGATAGTGTCTACGTAGTAATGGTGGGTCTAAGGTACTGTCTCAGACAGCTAGTGTCTAGGTAGTAATGGTGAGTCTAAGGTACTGTCTCAGACAGCTAGTGTCTAGGTAGTAATGGTGAGTCTAAGGTACTGTCTCAGACAGATAGTGTCTACGTAGTAATGGTGGGTCTAAGGTACTGTCTCAGACAGCTAGTGTCTAGGTAGTAATGGTGAGTCTAAGGTACTGAGGACAGCTAGTGTCTAGGTAGTAATGGTGAGTCTAAGGTACTGTCTCAGACAGCTAGTGTCTAGGTAGTAATGGTGGGTCTAAGGTACTGTCTCAGACAGCTAGTGTCTAGGTAGTAATGGCGAGTCTAAGGTACTGTCTCAGACAGCTAGTGTCTAGGTAGTAATGGTGAGTCTAAGGTACTGTCTCAGACAGCTAGTGTCTAGGTAGTAATGGTGAGTCTAAGGTACTGTCTCAGACAGATAGTGTCTAGGTAGTAATGGTGAGTCTAAGGTACTGTCTCAGACAGCTAGTGTCTTGATAACAATAGTGGGTCTAAGGTACTGTCTCAGACAGCTAGTGTCTAGGTAGTAATGGTGAGTCTAAGGTACTGTCTCAGACAGATAGTGTCTAGGTAGTAATGGTGAGTCTAAGGTACTGTCTCAGACAGCTAGCGTCTAGGTAGTAATGGTGAGTCTAAGGTACTGTTTCAGACAGCTAGTGTCTAGGTAGTAATGGTGAGTCTAAGGTACTGTCTCAGACAGATAGTGTCTAGGTAGTAATGGTGAGTCTAAGGTACTGTCTCAGACAGCTAGTGTCTAGGTAGTAATGGTGAGTCTAAGGTACTGTCTCAGACAGCTAGTGTCTAGGTAGTAATGGTGAGTCTAAGGTACTGTCTCAGACAGCTAGTGTCTAGGTAGTAATGGTGGGTCTAAGGTACTGTCTCAGACAGCTAGTGTCTAGGTAGTAATGGTGAGTCTAAGGTACTGTCTCAGACAGCTAGTGTCTAGGTAGTAATGGTGAGTCTAAGGTACTGTCTCAGACAGCTAGTGTCTAGGTAGTAATGGTGAGTCTAAGGTACTGTCTCAGACAGCTAGTGTCTAGGTAGTAATGGTGAGTCTAAGGTACTGTCTCAGACAGCTAGTGTCTAGGTAGTAATGGTGAGTCTAAGGTACTGTCTCAGACAGCTAGTGTCTAGGTAGTAATGGCGAGTCTAAGGTACTGTCTCAGACAGCTAGTGTCTAGGTAGTAATGGTGAGTCTAAGGTACTGTCTCAGACAGCTAGTGTCTAGGTAGTAATGGTGGGTCTAAGGTACTGTCTCAGACAGCTAGTGTCTAGGTAGTAATGGTGAGTCTAAGGTACTGTCTCAGACAGATAGTGTCTACGTAGTAATGGTGGGTCTAAGGTACTGTCTCAGACAGCTAGTGTCTAGGTAGTAATGGTGAGTCTAAGGTACTGTCTCAGACAGATAGTGTCTACGTAGTAATGGTGAGTCTAAGGTACTGTCTCAGACAGATAGTGTCTACGTAGTAATGGTGGGTCTAAGGTACTGTCTCAGACAGCTAGTGTCTAGGTAGTAATGGTGAGTCTAAGGTACTGAGGACAGCTAGTGTCTAGGTAGTAATGGTGAGTCTAAGGTACTGTCTCAGACAGCTAGTGTCTTGGTAGTAATGGTGGGTCTAAGGTACTGTCTCAGACAGCTAGTGTCTAGGTAGTAATGGCGAGTCTAAGGTACTGTCTCAGACAGCTAGTGTCTAGGTAGTAATGGTGAGTCTAAGGTACTGTCTCAGACAGCTAGTGTCTAGGTAGTAATGGTGAGTCTAAGGTACTGTCTCAGACAGCTAGTGTCTAGGTAGTAATGGTGAGTCTAAGGTACTGTCTCAGACAGCTAGTGTCTAGGTAGTAATGGTGAGTATAAGGTACTGTCTCAGACAGCTAGTGTCTAGGTAGTAATGGTGAGTCTAAGGTACTGTCTCAGACAGCTAGTGTCTAGGTAGTAATGGCGAGTCTAAGGTACTGTCTCAGACAGCTAGTGTCTAGGTAGTAATGGTGAGTCTAAGGTACTGTCTCAGACAGCTAGTGTCTAGGTAGTAGTGGTGAGTCTAAGGTACTGTCTCAGACAGCTAGTGTCTAGGTAGTAGTGGTGAGTCTAAGGTACTGTCTCAGACAGCTAGTGTCTAGGTAGTAATGGTGAGTCTAAGGTACTGTCTCAGACAGATAGTGTCTACGTAGTAATGGTGAGTCTAAGGTACTGTCTCAGACAGATAGTGTCTACGTAGTAATGGTGGGTCTAAGGTACTGTCTCAGACAGCTAGTGTCTAGGTAGTAATGGTGAGTCTAAGGTACTGAGGACAGCTAGTGTCTAGGTAGTAATGGTGAGTCTAAGGTACTGTCTCAGACAGCTAGTGTCTTGGTAGTAATGGTGGGTCTAAGGTACTGTCTCAGACAGCTAGTGTCCTAGGTAGTAATGGCGAGTCTAAGGTACTGTCTCAGACAGCTAGTGTCTAGATAGTAATGGTGAGTCTAAGGTACTGTCTCAGACAGCTAGTGTCTAGGTAGTAATGGTGAGTCTAAGGTACTGTCTCAGACAGCTAGTGTCTAGGTAGTAATGGTGAGTCTAAGGTACTGTCTCAGACAGCTAGTGTCTAGGTAGTAATGGTGAGTATAAGGTACTGTCTCAGACAGCTAGTGTCTAGGTAGTAATGGTGAGTCTAAGGTACTGTCTCAGACAGCTAGTGTCTAGGTAGTAATGGCGAGTCTAAGGTACTGTCTCAGACAGCTAGTGTCTAGGTAGTAATGGTGAGTCTAAGGTACTGTCTCAGACAGCTAGTGTCTAGGTAGTAGTGGTGAGTCTAAGGTACTGTCTCAGACAGCTAGTGTCTAGGTAGTAGTGGTGAGTCTAAGGTACTGTCTCAGACAGCTAGTGTCTACGTAGTAATGGTGAGTCTAAGGTACTGTCTCAGACAGCTAGTGTCTAGGTAGTAATGGTGAGTCTAAGGTACTGTCTCAGACAGCTAGTGTCTACGTAGTAATGGTGAGTCTAAGGTACTGTCTCAGACAGCTAGTGTCTAGGTAGTAATGGTGAGTCTAAGGTACTGTCTCAGACAGCTAGTGTCTAGGTAGTAATGGTGAGTCTAAGGTACTGTCTCAGACAGCTAGTGTCTAGGTAGTAATGGTGAGTCTTAGGTACTGTCTCAGACAGCTAGTGTCTAGGTAGTAATGGTGAGTCTAAGGTACTGAGGACAGCTAGTGTCTAGGTAGTAATGGTGAGTCTAAGGTACTGTCTCAGACAGCTAGTGTCTAGGTAGTAATGGTGAGTCTAAGGTACTGTCTCAGACAGCTAGTGTCTAGGTAGTAATGGTGAGTCTAAGGTACTGAGGACAGCTAGTGTCTAGGTAGTAATGGTGAGTCTAAGGTACTGTCTCAGACAGCTAGTGTCTAGGTAGTAATGGTGGGTCTAAGGTACTGTCTCAGACAGCTAGTGTCTACGTAGTAATGGCGAGTCTAAGGTACTGTCTCAGACAGCTAGTGTCTAGGTAGTAATGGTGGGTCTAAGGTACTGTCTCAGACAGCTAGTGTCTAGGTAGTAATGGTGAGTCTAAGGTACTGTCTCAGACAGCTAGTGTCTAGGTAGTAATGGTGAGTCTAAGGTACTGTCTCAGACAGCTAGTGTCTAGGTAGTAATGGTGAGTCTAAGGTACTGTCTCAGACAGCTAGTGTCTAGGTAGTAATGGTGAGTCTAAGGTACTGTCTCAGACAGCTAGTGTCTAGGTAGTAATGGTGAGTCTAAGGTACTGTCTCAGACAGCTAGTGTCTAGGTAGTAACGGCGAGTCTAAGGTACTGTCTCAGACAGCTAGTGTCTAGGTAGTAATGGTGAGTCTAAGGTACTGTCTCAGACAGCTAGTGTCTACGTAGTAATGGTGAGTCTAAGGTACTGTCTCAGACAGCTAGTGTCTAGGTAGTAATGGTGAGTCTAAGGTACTGTCTCAGACAGCTAGTGTCTAGGTAGTAATGGTGGGTCTAAGGTACTGTCTCAGACAGCTAGTGTCTAGGTAGTAATGGTGAGTCTAAGGTACTGTCTCAGACAGCTAGTGTCTAGGTAGTAATGGTGAGTCTAAGGTACTGTCTCAGACAGCTAGTGTCTAGGTAGTAATGGCGAGTCTAAGGTACTGTCTCAGACAGCTAGTGTCTAGGTAGTAATGGTGAGTCTAAGGTACTGTCTCAGACAGCTAGTGTCTAGGTAGTAATGGTGGGTCTAAGGTACTGTCTCAGACAGCTAGTGTCTACGTAGTAATGGTGGGTCTAAGGTACTGTCTCAGACAGCTAGTGTCTAGGTAGTAATGGTGAGTCTAAGGTACTGTCTAGTGCTGCAGACACATGAGACATGAGGAGAGAAGAAAGAGGAGCTGTCTTGAAGACAAAAAGGCTGTAAAAAAGGGTAACAGAAATCAAAATGGATCAATATAATATGTATCTTATTATAACGGCTAAACCGATCCCGCCTCTTTGATAGCTTGGATGTGTTCTAATGTCGGCTCATATAAGGAGTGAGCATGACCCAGATGGTCTATGTAAAGAAACAGTGCTGTACCATTTAGAGACAGAAAACAGAGCTGGTATGACCCAGCCAGCCTTCCTGGCCTAGTTAACACACCTACACTGAAACATGTGGCTCGCCCCCGAGCTTCCTACAAAACACTGCAGGTTTCTACTTTTTCATAGTGTTTAATCTCAAATGTTCTTACTCAATTTGATTCATGCATTACTTAATATACCCCGGAATCTCTGGGGTATTCACTGTCCACCTGACCTTCCCGAATTCCCCAGACATGGCGGTACAATGGGAAAGTGTCTTCAGTGAGACATGGCGGTACAATGGGAAAGTGTCTTCAGTGAGACATGGCGGTACAATGGGAAAGTGTCTTCAGTGAGACATGGCGGTACAATGGGAAAGTGTCTTCAGTGAGACATGGCGGTACAATGGGAAAGTGTCTTCAGTGAGACATGGCGGTACAATGGGAAAGTGTCTTCAGTGAGACATGGCGGTACAATGGGAAAGTGTCTTCAGTGACCTCGGGCTGCATGGGGGTCCTACCAGAGATACAGAAAGGACACGCCGACGTAGAGGCAGACGTAGTGGGGTCTTAGTGAGATTAAGACGCCGGGCGAACCGTCTTCCATTACTGAGAATACTATTCACCAACATTCAACCACTAATGAATAAGCTAATAATAAGGCCAAGAAGATCATAAGGGACCCCTGAGCCATTGCCTGTTCTCCCTGTTTCCATCACTCAGATGAGGGCAGTATAGGTCAGACGAGGGCAGTATAGGTCAGACGAGGGTAGTATAGGTCAGACGAGGGCAGTATAGGTCAGACGAGGGCAGTATAGGTCAGACGAGGGCAGTATAGGTCAGACGAGGGTAGTATAGGTCAGACAAGGGCAGTATAGGTCAGACGAGGGTAGTATAGGTCAGACGAGGGCAGTATAGGTCAGACGAGGGTAGTATAGGTCAGACGAGGGTAGTATAGGTCAGACGAGGGCAGTATAGGTCAGACGAGGGCAGTATAGGTCAGACGAGGGCAGTATAGGTCAGATGAGGGCAGTATAGGTCAGACGAGGGCAGTAATGACATCTGCCACTCTGTACATGTGACTATTAAACTCTCTAATCTAATCTAATCTAATATAATGGAATCTAATCTATTCTAATCTAATCTAATGGAATCTAATCTAATCTAATCTAATGGAATCTAATGCTCCATATTCTGCCATCTGAAGATGTAAGATAACAAAGTCCAGGTGTAAAAGGATCTGTAGCATCAAAGCCTGTCATGTCAGAAGATGTACACTTTGTTGGGGTCATTTTATGTGGGGATGTCAGCGTTGACTGACCAGTGAGTTTCAATAAGAAAGCAGGAGGAAACATTTCAAAACTCTAAATATTGATATTCATTCTGTACGGGGAGGTAATAAAAAGAAAGCTAGATATAGATATACCCACTTAAAAAGAAAGCTAGATATACCCACTTAAAAAGAAAGCTAGATATAGATATACCCACTTAAAAGAAAGCTAGATATAGATATACCCACTTAAAAAGAAAGCTAGATATACCCACTTAAAAAGAAAGCTAGATATAGATATACCCACTTAAAAAGAAAGCTAGATATAGATATACCCACTTAAAAAGAAAGCTAGATATAGATATACCCACTTAAAAGAAAGCTAGATATACCCACTTAAAAAGAAAGCTAGATATAGATATACCCACTTAAAAAGAAAGCTAGATATAGATATACCCACTTAAAAAGAAAGCTAGATATACCCACTTAAAAAGAAAGCTAGATATAGATATACCCACTTAAAAAGAAAGCTAGATATACCCACTTAAAAAGAAAGCTAGATATAGATATACCCACTTAAAAAGAAAGCTAGATATACCCACTTAGGTGAACTTTTAACCTGTGAGACTAAATATGTAGAAGCAGAGTATGGATCCCAAATGGCAACCTATTCCCTATGTTGCGTGCTATATTTAAAATGTATACTGTATAGGACCTTAAAGACCTTAGCATGTGGATATATTTAACATATATACTGTATAGTGGAAATAAAAGAATTTAGCATGTGGCTATATTTTACCTATATACTGTATAGGAGATTAAAGACCTTAGCATGTGGCTATATTTAACCTATATACTGCATAGTGGAAATAAAAGAATTTAGCATGTGGCTATATTTAACCTATATACTGTGTAGGAGCTTAAAGACCTTAGCATGTGGCTATATTTAACCTATATACTGTATAGGAGCTTAAACACCTTAGCATGTGGCTATATTTAACCTATATACTGTATAGTGGAGATTAAGACCTTAGCATGTGGCTATATTTAACCTATATACTGTATAGGAGCTTAAAGACCTTAGCATGTGGCTATATTTAACCTATATACTGTATAGGAGCTTAAAGACCTTAGCATGTGGCTATATTTAACCTATATACTGTATAGGAGCTTAAAGGCCTTAGCATGTGGCTATATTTAACCTATATACTGTATAGTGGAGATTAAAGACCTTAGCATGTGGCTATATTTAACCTATATACTGTATAGTGGAGCTTAAAGACCTTAGCATGTGGCTATATTTAACCTATATACTGTATAGTGCAGGTTAATGACCTTAGCATGTGGCTATATTTAACCTATATACTGTATAGTGGAGCTTAAAGACCTTAGCATGTGGCTATATTTAACCTATATACTGTATAGTGGAGATTAAAGACCTTAGCATGTGGCTATATTTAACCTATATACTGTATAGGAGCTTAAAGACCTTAGCATGTGGCTATATTTAGCCTATATACTGTATAGTGGAGATTAAAGACCTTAGCATGTGGCTATATTTAACCTATATACTGTATAGGAGCTTAAAGACCTTAGCATGTGGCTATATTTAACCTATATACTGTATAGTGGAGCTTAAAGACCTTAGCATGTGGCTATATTTAACCTATATACTGTATAGTGCAGGTTAATGACCTTAGCATGTGGCTATATTTAACCTATATACTGTATAGTGGAGCTTAAAGACCTTAGCATGTGGCTATATTTAACCTATATACTGTATAGTGGAGATTAAAGACCTTAGCATGTGGCTATATTTAACCTATATACTGTATAGGAGCTTAAAGACCTTAGCATGTGGCTATATTTAGCCTATATACTGTATAGTGGAGATTAAAGACCTTAGCATGTGGCTATATTTAACCTATATACTGTATAGGAGCTTAAAGACCTTAGCATGTGGCTATATTTAACCTATATACTGTATAGTGGAGCTTAAAGACCTTAGCATGTGGCTATATTTAACCTATATACTGTATAGTGGAGATTAAAGACCTTAGCATGTGGCTATATTTAACCTATATACTGTATAGGAGCTTAAAGACCTTAGCATGTGGCTATATTTAACCTATATACTGTGTAGTGGAGATTAAAGACCTTAGCATGTGGCTATATTTAACCTATATACTGTATAGTGGAGCTTAAAGACCTTAGCATGTGGCTATATTTAACCTATATACTGTATAGTGGAGATTAAAGACCTTAGCATGTGGCTATATTTAACCTATATACTGTATAGTGGAGCTTAAAGACCTTAGCATGTGGCTATATTTAACCTATATACTGTATAGTGGAGATTAAAGACCTTTGCTGTATGGAGCCTTTCATTCTACCCTTTCAGCAGGTTCATTTCCTCTTCTCCTTTTTTCTCCTCTCCTCCTCTTCCCTCTTCTCCCCTCTCCTCCTCTCTTCTCCCCCATCATCTATTCTGCCCCTCTACCCTCCTCACCTCCCCCCTCTTCTCACCTCCTCTCCTCCCCTTCTGTTCTGTCCTCTCCTCTCCTCTCCACTCTTCTCCCCCTCTCTTCTCTCTTTGTGGGATCAAATGTGAACACATTACGTTACATCATGACAGTCTACACATACTAAGTACAGTAGCCCATATGTGTCAATGCTACGGACAGGACTGTATGTCTCCACCAAGCACATGCACACACACAGACACACATCCTTCACGACATAAAACACATTCTACATACAGCATAGTATGTACAGTTGAAGTCGGAGGTTTACATGCACCTTAGCCAAATACATTTAAACTCAGTTTTTCACAATAAAAAAATCCCTGTTTTAGGTCAGTTAGGATCACCACTTTATTTTAAGAATGTGAAATGTCAGAATAATGGTAGGGAGTGAGAATGAGAGAGAGAATGATTTATTTCAGCTTTTATTTCTTTCATCACATTCCCAGTGGGTCAGAAGTTTACATACACTCAATTAGTATTTGGTAGCATGGACTTTAAATTGTTTAATTGTGTCAAACATTTCGGTCAAACATTTCGGGTAGCCTTCCACAAGCTTCCCACAATAAGTTGGGTGAATTTTGGCCCATTCCTACTGACAGAGCTGGTGTAACTTAGTCAGGTTTGTAGGTCTCCTTGCTCGCACACACTTTTTCAGTTCTGCCCACAAATGTTCTATGTGATTGAGGTCAGGGCTTTGTGATGGCCACTCCAATACCTTGACTCTGTTGTCCTTAAGATATTTTGCCACAACTTTGGAAGTATGCGTGGGGTCATTGTCCATTTGGAAGATGTAGTGTTGGGGTGAACCAGGATGTAGTTGGGGTGAACCCGGATGTAGTTGGGGTGAACCCGGATGTAGTTGGGGTGAACCCGGATGTAGTTGGAGTGAACCAGGATGTCGTTGGGGTGAACCAGGATGTAGTTGGGGTGAACCAGGATGTAGTTGGGGTGAACCAGGAAGTCGTTGGGGTGAACCAAGATGTAGTTGGGGTGAACCAGGATGAAGTTGGTGTGAACCAGGATGCAGTTTGGGTGAACCAGGATGTCGTTGGGGTGAACCAGGATGTAGTTGGGGTGAACCAGGATGTCATTGGGGTGAACCAGGATGTAGTTGGAGTGAACCAGGATGTCGTTGGGGTGAACCAGGATGTAGTTGGAGTGAACCAGGATGTCGTTGGGGTGAACCAGGATGTCGTTTTTGGTGAACCAGGATGTCGTTGGGGTGAACCAGGATGTCGTTTTGGTGAACCAGGATGAAGTTGGTGTGAACCAGGATGCAGTTTGGGTGAACCAGGATGTAGTTGGTGTGAACCAGGTTGTAGTTGGGGTGAACCAGGATGTCGTTGGGATGAACCAGGATGTCGTTGGGGTGAACCAGGATGTAGTTGGGGTGAACCAGGATGTCGTTTGGGTGAACAAGGTTGTAGTGATGATAAGAGACGATAATAAAATAAAACCCCAAAAAACAAATTGCATCCTGGTTGGTAGGGTGTGACCTCAGTCCTTTACCCCTCAGTAGAAACAACAGTGATTGGGAATGCTTACCAAATGCCACCCTATTCCCTACATAGTGCATGGGCCTTGGTCTAATGTAGTACACTATATAGAGAATAGGGTGTAATTTGGGACATGGGCTGGGTAAACAGCTCACTGTGACTCATATATGTTGATGATAAATTACCTGTGGTTAGTGGAGTCCGGTCCTCCAACTCATGTTGTTACAAAAGCCCTAGAAGAAGAGGTGGTCCTCCAACTCATGTTGTTACAAAATCCCTAGAAGAAGAAGTGGTCCTCCAACTCATGTTGTTACAAAATCCCTAGAAGAAGAAGTGGTCCTCCAACTCATGTTGTTACAAAAGCCCTAGAAGAAGAAGTGGTCCTCCAACTCATGTTGTTACAAAAGCCCTAGAAGAAGAAGATTAGAAGCTGAAAATGAATCACCTCTACTGGGAAAGTTACTTACAACACTCAATGGTAACACTTTATTGTAGGTTTTCTTATTCATGCATTCATAAAGCCTTCATAACAGCTATTTAACATATTATAATATCATAACATAAACAGTCTGCATGACAACTCAGAGGCAGTAGGGTTGACCAGGGATGTTCTCTGTTTAGTGAGTCCTCCAGATCAGAGGCAGTAGGGTTGACCAGGGATGTTCTCTGTTTAGTGAGTCCTCCAGATCAGAGGCAGTAGGGATGACCAGGGATGTTCTCTGTTTAGTGAGTCCTCCAGATCAGAGGCAGTAGGGTTGACCAGGGATGTTCTCTGTTTAGTGAGTCCTCCAGATCAGAGGCAGTAGGGTTGACCAGGGATGTTCTCTGTTTAGTGAGTCCTCAGATCAGAGGCAGTAGGAATGACCGGGGATGTTCTCTGTTTAGTGAGTCCTCCAGATCAGAGGCTGTAGGGATAACCAGGGATGTTCTCTGTTTAGTGAGTCCTCCAGATCAGAGGCAGTAGGAATGACCAGGGATGTTCTCTGTTTAGTGAGTCCACCAGATCAGAGGCAGTAGGGATGACCAGGGATGTTCTCTGTTTAGTGAGTTTCACTTTGGGTGTGTGGGGGTTTCACTGTGGGTGTGTGGGGTTTCACTGAAGGTGTGTGGGGGTTCCCCTGTAGGTGTGTGGGGGTTTCACTGTGGGTGTGTGGGGGTTTCACTGTGGGTGTGTGGGGGTTTCACTGTGGGTGTGTGGGGGTTTCACCCTGGGTGTGTGGGGGTTCCACTGTAGGTGTGTGGGGGGTTTCACTGTAGGTGTGTGGGGGTTCCACTGTAGGTGGGTGGAGGTTCCACTGTAGGTGTGTGGGGGTTCCACTGTGGGTGTGTGGGGGTTCCACTGTAGGTGTGTGGGGGTTCCACTGTGGGTGTGTGGGGGGTTCCACTGTAGGTGTGTGGGGGTTCCACTGTAGGTGTGTGGGGGTTCCCCTGTAGGTGTGTGGGGGTTCCA